>NC_137106.1:44425546-44435546 GCF_949357685.1 Gobio gobio
CGCTAGCGATGCTATACAAAACCCACAGCAAAATACACATTTGTAGGCGTCTTACACCAGGTTGTGGCTATACGAGACTCCTTTTTTGCAGGGTTCAGGGGTGTTCTGGGGGAACGGAGGTGCTGCCGCGGACCTCGGCGAGGACAACCAATCTCCTCATTCAAGCCTGCCTCCACACAGCTCATATTGTCAGTTTGCCAGTTTAAAGGAACCTTGAGCAGCATCAAAGATCTTTTCAAAGCCTTAATCCTAATAGGTCGTGGTTTGTTCTGTCACATCAAAGACACGAGCGAGGGAGGTACAGAGGGGAAGAATGCGTCGGGGGGAGCTGGCAAAGATTCTTATGGGGAAGATTGGCAGAGGATTTGCGGCACGGCGTGCACTAAAATCTGAAATATCGGCCATGGAAAGCCTGCTGTAATAGATATGAAATGGGCCTTCTCAACACCATGAAAGGCTGACATTTGCTGAAAGATTGTCACGAGAAGCCCTTTTATTCCCTGCCATCTATCAAGCGTTTGTACTGCCACCTTGTCCGTACTGGAAATTCGCAAGTGTCACTCTCTGCGGCATGTACCGGATTGGTCATTTCCAACGGTTTTTTTTCTCCCCTCCCGTTAACTGCCGAATCTTCAGCTGGAGAAGTTTCCGGTCGAAACCCGAGGAAATAAAAATGTTATCTTGTGCACGTTCGCACGTGTGTGTTTACTTCTCACCTCTTGACACTTTAATCTGCAGTTCAGTGTCTCATGCATTCAAACCGATACAATCGTCTTACATAAAGCCACTTCCTGTGAACCAACATGACATAAGTGCTTCGTTAATTAGCCGTCCGTGGGAAAGCAGGCTATCGATTTTCTGTCGGTACATCAGAAAAGAGGCCCTTTGTCTTCACGGCCGTCCGCCCTGCGTATACGATAGCGGTGATAAACCGTGCCTTTCACCGACAAGAAGATACTAATAAAACAAACCTAAAAAAGAGGTAGATCGCCAAGCTCAGTCGGAGATGGGGGAAGAGGAAAGATAATGATGATGCTGAGCTCTCTAGCATTTTGAGCCAACATAAAGAAATAATTCACTGAAGTGACTGGGTTTGTTTTTTTGTTTTTTGTTTTAACTGAGAGAAGCTAAACTCTGGACTGGCTGGTTGTGTGTCTGTGTGATGATGGCCTGTCTGAAATCCCACTGGTGCTTGTTATTTCACACCCCTGTGGCTGCAAGTTTGACAACAATCCCTTAAAAACTAGCAATAAAACTTACTGGGGTAACAAGGTTAATCTTGTCTGAAAAGACTGTTGTTCTTAGCCATCCAAATAGGTCCCTAAAGAGCCACTTAAATCTTTAGGTTTTTGTTGACTTGTTCCGAGAAAATATGGGAAACCAAATTGGATAATGGTGTTGCACAATGATACAAAAATAATCTAATGAAAATGCCATAAATTAGTGACCATTTTTGCATCCACATCATTAAGCTCTAAATTCCACGAGGCTTTTTTTTCACACCTATTGTAATATTCTTGTGCGATGAGCACATTCCGAATAAGCAAAGAATTGCATGATTGTTTGCATGAAGCTATTTTCTTGCTTTTGGTGTTTATTGATTCTTTTAATAAATCGGCAGTGTTGTGTGATTAACTCAGTCATTTTCATTCATGCCTTTGACATCGAGGAAAATGTAGGTCATGGGACTATTTTGGTGCTTTCACGTTCCATATAACGTACAATGAAAAGAAGTTCCCTCTGAAATTGCTAGTAAATTGTATGCATGTGAAATCTAGAAGTAGAGAATATGAAGTAGTATTTTCCTGTACTGCACTAATCTCTTTTATTTACTTTTCATTTACAGTGCATGCATGCAAGAGAGGAGTCGCTGTTAATGGATTAAACATTACGCCGCCGTTGAAGCCATCGGGATCTCATACATGCATGGGTCAGATGGACACAGCAGGCATTAGTATTCAAACTGCCAGCGCACCAATCAGTGGTGGAGGGACGGTATGGAGGATACGGGGGGTGAAGAGGTAGCGGGAAGTGATTGTGTTACAAATTCAAGATGGCACCAGAGCAGTGATGATGAGGCCTTCAAGGCTAGATTTCTGAGCAAATCAGAGCTGCTGATTTCTGTTCTCGACTGTGTCTAAGTTTATTAACGAAATGCATGTGCACACATTAGGATGTTTGTTTTGTGTGCGTCTTGACTGAATCAAGCCAGTGAGTTGTTAAAAAGCACAGAATAAAGAAGATGAAAACTTGAAAACGGTCTCTGATAACTGCCACAAGCTGAAGGACATTGCATTTCAAGCAGTCTCATCGAAAACTACAATCTGTTTGTCAGATGAATACTACTATTTGAAATGCGGGGCTGCTGGTCTGTTATTTTCTGAGATGAATAAATGAAGAGAGAAATTACTCCCCAGTTTATTGGATGTACGGTTCAAACCTTTAAAAGCTAAGCGATGGTCACAGGGCAGGTAATGCCACGTTTAACCAAACTCAATTATAACAGAGATGTTTGGATCACACACCTACTATCTCGGTTCCTAAGTGTCTGATGACAAATTTAATTGGAATCAGATTATAGAGTAAGAAAAACTGAAGATCTATTTGCGGTGTGGTTTTTATTACACATTCAACACAGAGACCCCTGCCATGCATATGACCAAAAACACCTTCTCTCCATTATAAGAATTCCCCTCGCTAATGCTTATTAATTTCACGGATGATCTGCTCAGATACATCTTGTGTTTTTGGACAGAGCTTTTTAATTAATTGTGTGCGTGGCTTTATAAGTAGGCACATAGAAGTCTTAATGAATTCATTTTAGTTTACAATAAATACAGACTTTTAATTTGATACTTTTTAATGTAGCCTATAGGTTTAGCCTTCCTATGTGTTTAGCTGTGGATCTATAATAATAATAAGAAGGGCATCCTTTCCAATTGTATAATGCAAAAATCGGCCTACACTTCAAATGTATTGTTGTATTGGGATATAGCTTTGATTAAAGAGATGTTCAACGTGTTGGGATGATACGATCAGCAAACTGAAACAGAACTTAAATGTCGTTGTATTGCTAGAAACGTACTTGAAAACGCCCTCTGGAGGACAAACGACAAAATATCAAGGAATAATTGAGCGTGAAATGTTAATGTATTATATACATTTATATGAATTTGTTTGAGGTGTTTTATTCGATTGCACATTATTATTATTAGGTCTATTATTATTATTATTTCATTTACTTTCATTTTCGCTCTGCTTTGAGTGGTTTAGTGTTGGTAACTGAACTAAAGCATTGCAGATGAATCTATAAAGATAAAAACATTAATGAATGCATAGGCCTAGGTAATGAATCAGTAAGACTAAAGTCAAGCAGCAGCATCGCAAGCATTTAGGCCTACTTTAGACCATTTCTTTGCTCAAGCATCTTTCAAGGAATCTTTCCCTGTCTGAAAATGCATTTACAAGCAGACTGTACATTTAGGAATAATAATATAGCCCCGCGCTCTCCTTTAATCTTAATCGGATACGTTTACTTTTAATGACACTTTGATTCACATCAAGGAGAAAACATAACCACACAAAGACAAAAGTCAAGTATTTGCAAGCTCTTCATGTGAATTTAGTAGAGACAAGTGCTTTCAAGCCTTCCATTAATGTGTTTTGTAAAGCTGAGGCAGTGTTTTTTCCGTGGAGTCATCTCGCCACCCTGTGGCCTCATTTCTCCACATATCCTGTGAGAATAGTTTCCTACCTGAGTGACAGATCTGATACGTTTAAACACTTACGTTACAGGCTATTATTACTAACAAACAATATAGACTACAGTTGCTCATTTATTCCACAATTTCCTGAGATATGTTGCTCATGCAAAATGGCCTGTATTCCACCTCTTCTCTAGTTTGCTTCTTAATTTAATTGTCTATTTAGCCTGGCATTGTATTAGGAATATTGGCTCTTGACGAATTGCTTTTGCTCCTCTTTTTTAGTCGCAAAAGCGTTTAAAATTTGTATATTTGTAAACGCTTATATATTTGTAAAAGCATTTGCTGAATGCATAAATGTAAATGTAATAAACAACAACTTAATTTCATTAGGTCAACAGGTAAAATAGCCTACAGGTTAAGTTGTGATTGAACATATTCCAACAATTGTTCCAAGACCATTTAAAGTGTTTACAAATTTTAAAAAGTGCTATTGTTTTACTCTCCATTGTAATTGTGAACAATGGTCAATATAATTTCTCTTTATGCACACAAAAACAAACAAATTACACACTGTCACTGTACATCATCTGACCACATTTGCCTTCTTTTACACTTTTATCAATATTCAGGCAAGTGATTATTGTAAGATTTCAAAATGGACCACTGTATTTCACTGTAATATTTGTGACCCTGGACCACAAACCAGTCATAAGTCGCACGGGTATACTTGTGGCAATAGCCAACAATACATTGGATGGGTCAAAATTATTATATTATTATTTCTCTTTTATGCCAAAAATAATAAGATATTTTGTAAATTTCCTACCATAAATATATAAAAAATGTAGTAATATGCGTGGTTAAGGACTTAATTTGGACAACTTTAAAGGCGATTTTATCAATATTTAGATTTTTTTGCACCCTCAAATTGCAGATTTTTAAATTGTTGTATATCTCAGCCAAATATTGTCCTATCCTAACAAACCATACATCAATCCAGTTAATGATACAGCTTTCAGATGATGTATAAATCTCAATTTCAAAAAAAATTACCCTTATGATTGGTTTTGTGGTCCAGGGTCACATTTATCCATTAACCATTTATCATTTAACCATTTATGCTTATGTAAAATGCATAAACAACAACTTAATTTCCTTTGGTCAACAGGTAAAATAGCCTACATGTTAGGTTGCGATTGAACATATGGACACTAAAAAATTTCAACAACTGTTCCAAAACAATTTTAAATGTTAATTAAAAGAAAAAAGTGCTATGGTTTTAGTCTAAACAGGTCGCGCGCATGTGTTGTTTCAGGTGTCTCAAAGACGCCACCTGCTGTCTGACTTTATCAGTGCACGATTGTGTCGTGACTGACAAGTAATGTGTTCACTTTTAATTAATTGTTCATTTCTGTAGTTCATTCTGAAAAATTGTGTTATCTGGTTTAATCCAGACAATTAAAAACTGCATACATATTCTCACCTCCCATTCTCACCTCTGAATTAGCATTTAGTATAGGTCACATCAGTGAAGGTGACATTTAAGGGAAAGTTCACCCCCCCAAAAAATCATCATTTTTATATTCACTCTCAAGTTTTTTCTTCTGTTGAACTCAAAAGAAGATATTTTGAAGAATGTTGAGATTGTAAAACTAATCCATATAAATTGAGCGGTTTAGTCCACATTTTCTGATGAGACATGACTGCTTTATATGATGAACGGATTGAATTTAGGCTTTTATTCATATATAAACATTAATCAACTCACACATCAGCTGTGGTAAACGGAAGCTCATGTTCTCGTGCACAAAGCTTGTTTATTTTCGCTGATCAGTATTTTTTCTTTCATGAAAGTCAATGTGGACCAGCAACTGTTTGGTTTCCGACATTCTTCAAAATATCTTCTTTTGCCTTTATTGTTATTGTGAACAATGGCTAATATAGCTGTTCTTTATGCACACAGAAACAAACGACACACTGTTGCTGTACATCATCTGACAACATTCATCAATTTGCAACACATCGATTTAAAATATCAGTTAATATCACAGGGAATCTGATTTTAAGTTAGCATGGCTCAGTACAACCTTTAGCTCAGTTACACCACAGGAGATATTTGTGTCTTAATGAGTCGTGGGTGTGTTTTGGGCATAACGTGCAATAAACCAATCAGAGTCTCATCTCCCATTCCCTTTAAAAGCCAGTTGTGCTTGCACCATGGAGGATTCGTTATTTACATGGTGGAATTTGCAAGCGGAAAGACTGAATGCTTCTCCAGAGAGGAATCTTTTTATTTGTAATATTTAAAAATGTGTGTGTGTGTGCTGCTGCGCGTTCCAGTGTGTTATAAGCAGAGTGTATGTGCGTTGTGCACCCGCCTATAGGCGCATATTACTAACACGCCCCTTAAATAACACAAAAAAATACTGATTTTAGACCAGGTTTTTGTTGGTCAATGGCCCAGTCGTTTTCAGTTCCTCAAAATAGCAACGCACCAACAATGCGCCTGAACACACCTGGTTTTCAGACCAGCACATCCATGGGCGAACAGATGGGCGCCAGCGCATTTGCTATTTAAACAACGTGGCGCTGGACGTGAAAATGATAACCGCATTGCACCGGGTGTATGATAGGCCCAATGAGATTTCCGTGCTCAGCTGAAGTGATTGGCAGCTGATATGTGGCAGCAATAGAGAAAGCTCTGCTCTGACCCGACGCCCTTCAGCTGTGCAGTGAACTCAGACGGACACATGCAGACCCCCGGCCAGCAACAAACACATGGCCACACTGTAAAAAACCATCGGGATTTTAACGGTAAAAGACTGTAAAAATGCTACGGTGAAAAACAGTTAATTGGTTAACAGAAAGTTTCTGTACTATATACGGTGACTAACCTTACATTTAATTTACAGTAAAATACCGTTAAATTTACAGTTTTTGGAAGTGAAAAAGAACAAGTCATGGTGTAATTTACAGTGAAAAAACGTAAATTGACATTCTCAGAGTACCCTGCGTGACACTTCGCATTTGATGTATTTTCGTTGAAATAACTGCTTCATCTTAGTTTGTTCTAATCAATTGTGTACATTAGGGTTTTATGTAATCTTGTTAAATGAATGTTTATTGCATTTATTTTATTTTATGTGTGTTACCATGATGGTGTTTAGTGTTTGTGTGAATGACTGTGCACCTTCTATGTAGTAATGTGCTCTTTAAAGCTGCTTGTGATGAGCTTTGATTCATCACATGACTTTCATCACCTCTGTGATTGGTGCTTGTCAGTATCAAAGGTGAATAACAGATATTAGTGTTTCAATAGGTTGGTAATTTAACATGATTTCAGTTCATGAAATAGGGTTTTTACTATAAAATTTTTATAGTGTACACGTAATTATTACATTATAAACCTTTAAATGATATGGTGCTATCCCGTAAAACAAAAACGTTACTGCTGTATTTTTTACAGTAAAGTTCTGGCAACCACATCTACCGTTTTTTTACCGTAAATTTAATAGGGATTTTTTTTTACAGTGCACAGCAATATCACCCTGTAGCCCAAGACGGGTTGCCCACTGAAGCTAAGCAGGGTTAAAGGGTTAGTTCACCCAAAAATGAAAATTATGTCATTAATGACTCACCCTCATGTCGTTCCACACCCGTAAGATCTCCGTTCATCTTCGGAACACAGTTTAAGATATTTTAGATTTAGTCCGAGAGCTTTCAGTCCCTCCATTGAAAATGTATGTACGGTACTCACTTTATATTAGGTGGTCTTAACTACTATGTACTAACATTTTAATTAATCATTTGATACAATGCACTTATTGTTTACATACATGTTTTTACATTGTACTTACATTTTTTAAAATACCTGCATGTATTTACATCTGTAATTAATTTCTGTAGTTACATTTGTAATTACACAATTGACACTTCCCTTACACCTAACCCTTCCCTTAAACTTACCCATACCACAACACCTGTCCCAAACTCTACCCGTATCCCACCTCAATATCAGCAAAGGTGTTTTACAATACAATTTGAACACAGTAAGTACATTGTAATGTGCTTTTTTTCCTGGTAAAATAAAAGGTTATACTAATTTTGACAATTAACTGGAAAATTAATTAACATAATTCAGTGTGTGTGTGTGTGTGTGTGTGTGTGTGTGTGTGTGTGTGTGTGTGTGTGTGTGTGTGTGTGTTTCAGAAATATATTTTTGTGTGTGTTGTACAAGCTTCTGTTAAGGCCTTTATTTGTATAGGACGCCAAGACAGATTTGACAGATTTAATTCATTTTTAAAAACACATTCGTTATCAAATGTCTGATTTTATAAATGTATGGCCTAATATTAAATCAATAACTGCTACTGAATCTGTTCTAAATGTATCAGAATTTTTTTTACCAGTGAGTGGGGCACATGCGCAGTAAAGTGGCAGGTGAAGGCAATATCAAAATTGATCACCAGATGACGCGCTAGTATAATCTACCATTAGGTACAACGCTCTGGGTGCACCTGCTATTTATGAACCAATATGAACCCGTGGGCTACGTCATGACGTACGGGATGTAATCGTATCTTTAATCAGGGAAGATATTGAAATGTTTTAAAATAATGGAGCATAATATTAGGACTTAAACTGTCAGGCTATTTTTATGAAAATAGGCAAATATGACATGTTTGATGGTTGTTGTTTTTTTTGCCTGGTAAAGAGAATAATAATAATAATTATTATTATTATTAGGTTAGTAGTAGTAGTAATAATAATAATAACTTGAGGTGGTGTATCTGTCGGTGTATCTGCTTCCGTATTTACACACCCACAACGGCGAAACGTGTTGCCATGTTTTCAAAAGACCCTATGTATGTTTGTGTATAAAATATAATGTAAATACACCTCAGTGCACGCCTATGGATGTATATTATATTGCATTAAACAATAAACTACTGCATATGGATAAGATATGTATTTTTTTCGTAGATTAACCTTTTGTTTTGACAAGTACCAGCAGAAAGCCTGAAACTATTTAGCTGGAAATGTGTTTGTTTATTTCGCTCACTTGTCGTGTAGCACGTTGTCCTCTAAGGGGGAGTTTTTTCAGCGGATCTGGCGCCCTGTCGTCGGTCGGTCGGTCAGTCAGTCAGGCAGCTGCTGTTCTTCACACACACACACACAGAGATAGAGAGACACAGGTCTGAATGGTGAAAGGAAGGTAAAACCGGCTACAAAATCGCCTTTTACAGCGGAATGTTCACTCGAAGGGGTTATGGAGACGTCAAGAAATCTACACAGAAAGTTCTGGACCCAAAGAAGGATGTTTTCACGCGCCTGAAGCATCTGCGCGCGCTGTTAGGTGAGTGAGACTCTGACAGGACTGAAACATTCAGAGGCATATTCCCTACACCACGGATTTATCCTCAGAAAATCTGCGGGTTCTAGGTTTAAATGTCACAGAGATGTCCAGATGGGTGTTTGAATGTGAAACAGGGGCTGTAATGTGCGTGTTACTCCATTTGTGATCGATAATGTATGGATTGAATGATTAGCGGTAGCTAGCTTATATTGCTACATCAACAACAGACCTGACAGCCTGTTTTGTGTGAATATACCAAATATATAAACAGCAGACATTGCATTCATACATGTGTGAATATTTGCAGAAAATATAAACAGCAGACACGACACACATAACGTTATATATATATATATATATATATATATATATATATATATATATATATATATATATATATATATATATATATATATATATACTGTGTTTATATGAACAACAAACATAATACAAGGATATGTGTCTGACTATTTGCAGAATATGTAAATGTTTTACCTGACAGCCTGTCATGTGCGAATATATGTACCAAATATAGTTTGATATATATATATAAATACATAAAGATTTTGTTAGAATATTCTTTTATAAATTATTTGTGCAAGACTATGCAAGATGCTAAATTGTGCGGACATAATTTTTGGTCAGGCTGTCATACAAAGTAATTATTACACTCCTAAAACAGGAGAGAACCAACAAAACTGATTATGTTGTAGTCAATTTATAAATTTGCATTTGCTTTTTTTTTTTTTTTTTTGCATAGTAAAGTAGAACCTGTAGCTGCACTTTGCCTTTTTTTTGCCTAATAATTTTGACAGATAAATATCTTAACCAAGTTTTATTTTTTTGTTCTTCGCTCAAATATAATATAAAAAATTTCCCTCATATTTTAGTAGTTTAATTGAACTTGTAAGGTCATTAAAAACATATATCCCCTCCG
>NC_137106.1:44440546-44638046 GCF_949357685.1 Gobio gobio
TGCTTCCTGTGTGGACAGGAAGTGAAGATGAGTGATGATGGCGCTTCAGAGATGGGCCATTAGTAGCCTGATTTATTTATCTTATTTTTTAATTCTCTGTGCTGTTATTTATTTGTTTGGTTGCTTGTACTATTAAATATGATTTGATCATGTGTTGAATAATGGTACTTTTCAGCCCTAGTTAATGAATCACATACAGACAAATCTGCTCAAGCAAACCCTTCACCAGTGCCCTTTTGCCCACTAAAGGAGCTGCCGTTTTAATCCGTTGGCCAAATTGTGGGGCCAAATATTGCATTAGCAGTAATAATGTGGCATTATGACTCATTAAATGGTTTAAATATAAGCTAAAGTTAAAGGTAAAAGCCAAAAAAGGTGTAATTTCTGCACCCATTGCAGCACCAAAGAGGATTAAAAAAATAATGATGAAGCTTGTCAAAATTGGTGATTAAAAAAGGGCATGGACTGCCATTATGTTTTGGAAACAATTAATATTTATTAGGGGTGTGTCTCGCAAGACTAAAATGTGATGAGATTTCTCGTCGAGGTGAAAAGTAGTAATTAGGAGTCGAGTCCAAAAGAGTTGATTCCTCGACTCTGAATAGCCCCACACTGTAAAAATTATAGGATCAATAAGTTATGACAACATATATTTTTAAATTAATTGAACTCAAAATCAAAATAAGTTAAGCAATTTCAACTTTTTAATTTAAGTTATACAAGATTCAACTCGAAATTGTAAGTCAGTTGAATGTAAATTGTAGTATAAAGAGTTGAAATGAACTTGTACACTGTAAAACAATATTGTTGGTTTAACTTAAAAAAATAAGTAACCTGGTTGCCTTAATTTTTAGTTCATTGAAATAAAAAATTTGAGTTAATACAATGAAGGAAATTGGTTTAATAAATAGAAACTCAAAATATTATTGTATCTGAACCACATAAATAAATAAAAACTGTTGCGATAAATCATGAAAATAGCACAATTTGGCATATTTCACTGCATTATTTCAAATAAAACACACAATTACGCAATATTACAAAATATTTGAATAATATTTGAATAAAGGGTGATGTCGGTTCTCAAATGTTCATTGTATTAACACAAATTTTTAATTTCAATTAACTCAAAATTTTAAGGCAACCAGGTAACTTACTTTTTAAATATTTTTTTTTTTACAGTGCAGAGTCTGGGTCGACTCCAGCACAGGAATCGACTCTCGGCTTCGACTCTGTTGCTGTGTCCGAAATCGCTCACTTGTTTACTGATTCTCTAATCCCTATAAAGTGCATGGCAGTTGAGTGCACTATAAGCAAAGACAGAATGAAAGGAAGCGAGGAATTCAGACACTGACGTAATACACAGCGTCAGAGCTGTCGAAGAAACTGTCTCACATTTATTTGAGTGCCTACTTTAGAAATAGAAAAGTCACAGTGACTATAGTTTGTAATTATACATAGGCTTCCTCAATGCTAGCTTTAGTTTAATAGATGGTATATCAATGCAATAAATAGGTATATATTTTGGTTTTCCATGGTGTACCTTGTGTTCATAATCATTAAACTAACCATAAATCATAAAAAAATCTCACATAAAGAATAAACATCAATAAGTGTACATTATTGTATGTATTTTAGCATTTAGTATCTTTAACTCACCTTTTAAGACAAATATCATGTGCATTTAGGGCTATCACTCGACCATGGCTGTTTTTCGTGACTTTTTCCTCTGTAAAATTAGGTAACGGTAACAGCTAGGTAGCAACATTGATAGCCACTCATCAAGTCATCGCTAAATTTGACTAATTTGGACTGTCACGCTAAAAGTGTGCTGTTTTAATAAGGGGATTTTAAGGCTTTGTGTCGGGGGAACATTCATTTTTTGTCTTATTTCTTACCCTGTTTTGATGTACAGTCGAGGAGTGGATTCCATAGACTCCTACAGTGGGAGTCGGGAATCGGAGTCGACTCCAAAAAACCTGGAATCCAACACCCCTAGTGAAAAGCTGTCTCGCGTCATATTGTCATGACGGAGTGTGAGGGTGAAGTTGGGATAGAATATGTCACCGCTACGTTTACATTACGCGTCCACTGTAGTTTTGCTTTTTATAGAAATAAAAATTGAATTCAGGTGGATAACAGTCGCTTCAGTTCCATCAGCTCATCCAATACGAGCTGTCCGAGCCGTACAGTTCACAGCACTGATCACTGATCACATGGCGTAGAAGACCGGATTCATTGCGCAACAGAAGAAGCGTCACACAAATCTCTATTTTAAAATCAGCAGTATGCATGATCGCGAAAGTGAAAGTAAACGTGAGCGCGCATTCAAACGCGATTTCAATACGTTACCGCTGTTTGAATGCGGCTCCATGAGGCATGAGAATATCTCTCAATATGAAAGTTATCTGTGTAGTTAACCATCTCTTAGCTCTGGATTAGGGATGGGCGATATGGCCTAAAATCCATATTGCGATATACATTGCAGCCTCCTGTGATAACGATATATATCACGATATATAAATTATAATAGAACCAATTCAGAACAGGTTACATAGACCCTAAGGAAAGCCAAACTAAATGCTAAATGTATTTTTTTTTAAAGAAAGAAAGAAATGTATGTTGTTTTGAGAACATTTATTGTGCAAAACTGTAAATATACAACATTATGTTGCAGGTAAATAAAATTCAAGGACATATTCTTTTGTGTAATGCACAGATACTTTAAATAAATACATATTTCAAACAAAGTTTCTTACCTGCAGCCTAATGTAACGCATTTGGTTTTAAACATTTTGTTCTCTTAATGAAATGAAAACTGGTGTCTTGTTAATAAAGGAACAGATACTGTGAATTAGGGAATAGGGATGTCATGATACCAAAATTCCAGTAGTCGGTACCAGTACAATACAAATTTATGGTACTTGGTACCACAGCAAATTGCTTTTTATTTATTTAAAGGGATAGTTCACCCACAAATGAAAATTCTGTCATCATTTACTCACCCTCAAGTTGTTCCAAACCTGTATGAGTTTCTTTGTTCTGCTGAACACAAAATAAGATATTTGGAAGAATGTTTGCAACCAAGCAGATAGAGCAGCCATTGACTACCATAGTATTTTTTTCCCTACTATGGTAGTCAATGGTTACTCTATCTGCTAGGTTACAAACATTCTTCCAAATATCTTATTTTGTAATAGTTTGCAATTATTTGAGGTGGTAGAACCGATTAGTCGTGTTACCTATCTTAGCCGGAGCTGTTGACCCACACACTCTACAGAGTATAGTTTGCTGCTGCTCGTCGAACAGCTTAAATCATTAGTCCAAATAAAGGATGTTGCACCGGCCTTTTTCACCAGCTCCTCCGTTTCGCTTTCAGCCATGTTTACTCCACTCAAGATGACGAATACGATGATGTGTTGCAGCCAATTGCAGCTAGTGGCTCTAAATTTCACGGGTAGATTGGGTCATCAACATGCATTATCGCAATAGAATTAAAATTTCTATCGTAGGCCAATTTTGTATCGTTTATATTGCATATCATTTATATCGCCCATTACTACTCTGGATCATGCTTGAAGAAAAATGTGGTCTCTATTTGCAGTTTGAATATTGAGAATATTGAGTATTTTAATTATGGTTGCACTTATTGTTTGCACTTGATCTCTGATCAATCTGTGGGAAGGAGTTCAGTTAGGAGGTCACAAGTTGTAGAAGCTCATAAATCATGTGCAGTTCAGAGGTCTGAAGAGACAATCAAAAAAATAAAGAAGCCAGTCAGTTGAGTTTGTGCAAAACCTTTTACAGTAGGGCTGTCAACGAATATTCTAAATTCGAATATATATTCGAATAGTTTTAAAAAAAAGATTTTCTAAGGTGAAAATTAATATTCGAATAAATAAAAAATAATGTGGAAAAAAACAGGTAGTAGAGGCGTGGCTGTCTGCTTTGCGAGTGGGCGCGCTAGCGCGCCTGAAGCCTTGTTTATACTTTCTCCTGTCTCCGCAGCGCGAGCCCCCGCTGACTGCGCGCGCTCCTCCCCAAACGGACGAGGCGTTTACACTTGACACGCTCGCCGTTGTGCTATTATTTGAAATGACAGAGGGCGACTCGGAGTAATTGTTCTATAAACCATCAGGAAAAAGCGTGGAGAAGAAGTGGGCTAATGTACACAGGTGACGATATTTATTTTAGTACACTTCACCAAAAACCACACTACAAAAGAATCATGTAAAACAGATCAAAATAAACCTTGATATGACTTGTGACATGAGAACAAAATGTATGTAGAAATGTAACGTTAACTTATACAACTAAATTTATGATCTCTTAAATGTTTCCTAATTTCACTAACACTTTCGTGAGTTTTCACTTAGTTTCGTGAACTTTTCTTTATTAAACGGGATTGTTTATGCTTTTGTAGGCTCATTTTGTAAATATAAGCAACTCATTTGTATGTGCAAACTGGACCAGCCTTACTTTGCATCGCCCGCCACAAGCTCTGTGTCTGCAACACGACAAGAGGCCATAACGGAGAAATTAATTTCATTCATTTGTAAGGACATGAGATTGATCAGTGTCGTGGATGGGGCAGGCTTCAGGGAGTTCTGTCAAGCAATGGAACCGAGGTACTGACTGAATAGATATTGCTTGAATAATGGATAAATGCACTGCTTCCACTGGTTTGATTATTTACCTTTTCATGTCAAGGAAAAGTTCCATGTTTACCACACCACAGCACAGCTCGTTTGCGTTCAATGTGCTGTAAAACTTATATTAATATTTGTTTCAATCACTGAATGAAGCCTGATATATTTGTGACAAGAGTCGCGACCTTAAATTGCTTCCACAAAACTCTTGATCAGCATTCAAAATGTGTTTGTTTATTTAAACCATTATGCGCAGAAAGCGTGAGGGTGAGGGCGCGAGAGATTGAGGTCTGCGGTCTTGGCCATCAGTTGATTTACTTGTTTTTGTGTTGGTAATACGTTGTCAAATATGTTTAAACTTAACTAGACTACCTATACAAGTAGTTATGTCTCTTTGTATTAATTTGTCCTGTTATTGACGTAATGCGCGTCATTGACAAAATGCGCAACCAGATGTTCGAATAGTTCGAACTGAAATTACATTAATTTCAAGATGATGAGTTAAAACATTTCAAATGCGCCTGCAAACAATTTTCTATTCATGTATTTCATCATTGAGGATTTCTTAAAATTACTATGTAAGAATCCTTTCTCGTCTCGTTCCCGTGAACCCAATCTTGTATCTTGTCTCTTGAGATAAGTGTCTAGTCACTAAATGTAAATGTAAATGTAGTCACATCCTTAATATTTATACTATTTGACAGCTACTCAGTTTTTTAAATGATCCAACCCTCTAAAATGTGAGTAAATCACTCGCATATGTGACCAAATTTCACGAGAGGTGATTAAAGCTGAAATTGTACTTTGTTTTTTTCAAACGCACAGCTTTGCAATGTATACTTTTCACTCGTACGCCTACACAGGCGTTCGACGCATGCACAGTTTTGAGCAGTCTCTTTGCAACGATTTACAACCCATGCAAATACTACTAAAAAATGTAATGCGCATGTGCAACCTGAGCTTACAAAGTATGCGTGGTTATAAAAATCCGGCGGTGCATGTTTAGTATGCACATACTGTTCTGATGACGAAATTCACGTCATGTGCACTGTACACTGACCCTTGCGTATGCGTAAAAAGTGAATTATACCTTGGCATTAAAAATGTCTTTAGCCAATGGCTAGTAAATTGTACGATTACAGTCACCTGTGTCAGCTTTACACACCGTGGCTTGGCTGAGATCGCTTTCTCGCACACGTGCACTCACCGTGAGAGAAAGAGAGAGCACATGCAGGGCTCGTTGGCAGAACTGTCACTGTCCTGATTGGACCAGTGCTACGTCGTCAAGAAAGTTGATCATTTGCACGTGTTTTAGTCTTGCCAATTTAAAAATTCACGTGCAAGAATATGCGAAAGAGGCAAAAAAGGCAAAAAAGAAGTTTTGTGTGCTCAAACTCAACTTTGGATCTTTAGAATGTCTTGATTAACATTAACTAAGATGAATACATCCTGTAGAAGTATTGTTCATTCATTATTGGTTCATATTAACATTAACATGTTAACATAACATTGATGCATTACACTGTTAATAATTAGCAGTTTTATTTTTCTCATAATTTTCTCGAATTCTCTCATTATTTTCAGCAAAAATATGATTTAATTAAAATAATTTATTTTAATTTAATGTCCGTGCATAGGCTATTCCCATGTGTTTATCCATGATATGTATTATCTTTATACGCAAGTAATGTTGTCCAACAGGGTTTTTCCTGCTTTGAAGATATTTTGGTGGCTGCCAAATATCAAATGATCTGTGAAGAATTAAATCTAGCTTAAATCCAAATAATAATCCAGACGGTGATTTTTTTAATGTCACATATAGGATGAGATGAGTTAATATTACAAACGGTTTCTTTGCATTTATTTTTGATTTATTGTCAGTACTGTTTTGGAGTTCAATTGGGTAGAGTACTTTGTACTTTGTTGTATGTGTGTGTTTGTGTGTGTTCGTCTTCCACCACCGAAGATCATTTTTGACCCATGTCTAAATACTTGTTTGCATTATTTAAGCATTATTTTATTTCTTTGTAAGGCAATCTTTTTTTTTTTTTTATAAAGAAATTTAGCCATTGGAGTGTAAAATTAATTTGAAAAGTTAAGGAATCTTACACTGGTCCACTATAGGCTTCGGTTTATGTTTGGCACATGGCTTGGTGAGCCTTTTGTTTAGATTTAGACTTTTGCCCAGTATAGATCGGTTATTTGCTTTCAAATTATAAAAAAACTGATATACCGAAAAAGTGTGTTTTGAGCAGTATTAATGTTGTGGCTGTGGGTTCGAGTCAGAGAGCTGCTGTTTGTGCATTCACTGGTCATGTGTGGATGAGCATGGTTGAGTTTGGCAATTACAGCAGCACCTGATCACACACAGCCTTCCTTTACTCCCTCCACCACCCCCCATGGCCACTATCACTGTGACAGGACAACGGTCAACACCACAGTCCGGGTCACAGGGATGACCCACTCAACTGGCTCGTCTCTAATCAGCTCTAGAAGGGGAAAAATCATTTTGCTTCTACTGCATGGGTGAATATTATTGCACGCTTTACGCTGTTTTTCCAGATAGGCTTGTTTAAATTCATATATAACAACCCCAGTAATATTATTCCACTTTTAGGTCAGTGAACTAAACTAGGGCTGAAACAACTAATCGATAAAATCGATTATTATCGATAATGAAAATAATCAACAATGAATTTGATTATCGATTAGTCACGTCTCCGCTTGCTGGAAACCATCAGCCAGTCACGTCATTTTACAGTAGCGAATAACACATTTCTATAGAGAAAACGCATATGGAAAATCCAAGTAGTCTGAAACATGATAATGCCTTATATTTAGAAGCGCTTCAAACTAAAGCATAAGCGTTTACCGCGTCTTGCCCTGTCATACTTTGACAGATGTGTGCTGTTTAATGACTTTAACATGTTTTCCTCAGCAAATAGACAATTTTATGGGTGTATCCTTATCTGCAAGTGTAAATATAAAAGTGTTTTCATTTAGCAGATTCTGACAACAAGTAAGTCTTGTTAAAGGGGTCATGAATTGAGAAATCAGCTTTCCCTTGAGCTTTTGATATATAAAAGGTCAGTCATAGTAATATAAAAATATCCTGTATGTTTCAGAGCTGAAAACTTCCTTGTTAGTCAAAGAAAAGCTTTTATTGACACCAGGCACAGCAAACGATCGATCGCAGAATGTGCGGCTATTACGTCAGAGTGAAGTGAAGCACCGCCTCTGCTGAAGAAGAACAACGCCTGATTCTGTAGCCCCGCCCACTAGGGCTGGGTTTCGATTCAAATTTCAAGAATCGATTCGATTCCGATTCTCAAGATCTTGAATTGATTATCATTATTCGATTCGATTCGATTCGATCCGATCCGATCTGATCCGATCTTCGAGATTTAGATAAGTGTTTTTTAAGAAAGCATTTTTTTCCAGCTGTTACCTGAATTACAGGACTGTAGTTATGCAACATATTGGTACTATTATTATAGACATTCAACTGCAAATTAATGGAGTATTGATGGTTGCAAAGAACAATCCCCCTTCTAGAGTGTTGATACAACTGCTTTCACAAACTTGCACTGGTGTAGACGACAGAGGACGCAGATATCAGCAGCAGTAGACCAATTATTTAGACGCGAACCTGATGTATTATTAAAAATGACATTAAGAATTGACATTAAGATCGCAAAGGTAAAGGAGGCGCTAAGCGTCACCGTAAAGTTTTGCGCGATAACATCCAGGGAATCACCAAACCCGCCATCCGTCGTCTGGCTCGCCGCGGCGGTGTCAAGCGTATCTCCTGTCTGATCTACGAGGAGACCCGCGGAGTGTTGAAGGTGTTCCTGGAGAACGTGATCCGCGATGCCGTGACCTACACCGAGCACGCCAAGAGAAAGACCGTCACCGCCATGAATGTTGTGTACGCGCTGAAGCGGCAGGGACGCACCCTGTACGGCTTCGGAGGATAGACGCCTGACAATCTGCCAGATCGCAGCTTTTAGCGTTTCTGGAGTTTTCAAAGATACCATGTTCGTTGTTTTAATGTCCTTCCACCTCGCGCGAATGTGTGAATTAATTGACGCTGCAAATTAAAATTCACGGGGAAAATGTAGGCCTATTATTAAATCGATCCTCTGAGTTACGGATCGATCTTTAGAAATTAATATGAAAATCGATTCAGAATTGGTGAATCGATTTTTTCAACACAGCCCTAGTTAAAATTCATGGAAAATCGCGTCGCAAAACAGAATAAAGAAGTGCTAATTTATTTCCTTTCTAGGCTAAACAAAGCTTTGTGCTTCACTCCTGTGGTAATATTCACGTGAAACAGCATTCACATACAAAACACTGGGTTAGTAAAATAACGAAATAATATTTTTAAAGTAGACAATAGTATTTATGTAAAGAGATATCTTAAAATAAAAAGAGCACAACTCTTCTTAAGTGGAAGGAAGCTACTTTTTTCCCTCACGTGCAACCTAGCGGATGAGTCTGTATAGCGTGAGATATAGTAAATTACCTACCTAAAAAAAACTGACGATATCATCGACCATCGCAATGTTTTGCTGTAAACAACGTCAACTGCCAATTTAGGGGACATCGCCCAACCCTAATCTGTGGTGTTGTTGGTTCATTGCGACTTGGGATCAGACTCAGACATGTAACGTTATGGGCTAGGGCTCGGAAGCCCAACGTCCCGGGGCTATGTGTTTTTCAGATGGGCTACAAAAACGTAAGCTAATCTTAAATAGTGAAATAACATTCCTTTCTTGATGTGCGTTGTTCACTCTCTTGACTTGATATTTGAAAGAAACATACAATCGCGGAAGTTTTTATCATGCAGTCTGCAACGTACTTGGCGCGCGCGCATGTGTGTGTGTGATACACGGTTCACGCTTTATCCACCGATCAGGCGGGCCAAGTAATAAAAAAATAACATTCCAATCAATCGCGGGTGGATGAGAGATAAATCATTGTGTGTGTTAGCAAACCTGAGTAAACTAAAATGAAATAAATAATACCTCCACTGTAGACTAGTCTAGACTAGTTAAAAAAAATCCAAGCAAATTTATTCCACAAAAATGTATGACCACACACAAGTAATGTCCCACGTTAGCCTACTTAAACACATAAATTGTATGAATATGACTGATACTGATGATGAATAAATAGGCCTATAAGTTAAAGCTATTAAATAGCAGTTTTTGTAACACATAAAGAAGCCACCACACTAATTTAAATGTACAAAATAATTTATAATTTATTTACAAAATATCAAAGTGAAAATAAAGTGGCATTTTGGCGTTATGGAAACAACAGTTACCATGGCAAATACGCAACATGAACTGTTAATGAATCATATGACTGCTTCTGATTAGCACATAGTGCATGCAAATCCTTCCCAGCTCACACACAGCGTACCTGTTACGTGATTTATTGGTACTTTACTTTTATTTCATGATTACGTTGCATGATCGTAGTTTCTCTTGCGCTTAATATATGAAGTGATATACAGCGCGCGCCGCTGCGTTTGCACATGCAGTTGAAGTGTGTGCGCTACAAGCACAGTATAACGGCTGACAGGACATGAAAGTTCGGTTTTCTAAGGTGAAAGAGACATATAGCCTTACAACATATCATCTGATTGCAGATACTGAATCGGGACAACACGTTTTTTCACAGGTACTCCGCGACCCACTCAGAACAATGGGTCTTCTTGTGGTGCCCCCTCAGCACTTGGTGCCCTACGCGCAGCGCTTGGTGGGAGCGGCGGCACTGAGCTTGAGCGATCAACCAAGTCACATGACATGCCCTTAGTTAGTGTATATTTAGTAAATAATAATATTATTATAATAATATTTAGTAAAAAATACAACTTTACAAGTTGTTAAAAGTGTACTAATTACTTTTTAATCAAATATCAAGGAAGAAAAAAATAATGTTGTGGCATAAGGTGAAGTGAGAGCTGGGCTGGGGCAGCAGGGGGCGGGGCATGTTCGGTTCGACATGACAGGATCACGGTTCGAACCGTTGGTGGTGTATCATGGTTTTCTGGTTCGGTTTGAATATCGTTACACCCCTATAAAATATCATAAATATATAGATTAGATTAGATTAGATTCAACTTTATTGCCATTACACAAGTACAAGTACAAGGCAACGAAATGCAGTTTAGGTCTAACCAGAAGTGCAATAGCAGCAAGTGCAGGATATACAATGGATGCGTAAGTGCAGGACATGGATATGTACTGAATATGTATAAATATGTATAAATAGAGAGACGTTATTACTATAAACAGAACTGAATTTACAGGTGAATATGTACAGTGAATAAATATACAGATGGCTATTACTATAAACAGAATTTACAGGTGAATATGTACTATGAATACAATATACAGATGGCTATTACTATAAACAGAATTTTACAGATAGAGGTATACAATAATATGTTAGGCTAATATGAGGAATAGCAGTGGATTAGGGTAGTGCAATAAATTATGGACAGAGCTATCCGGAAAAAAAAAGTGTAAAGTGCAGTGGAAAGTGGTTGCATATTACATTTAGAAGTACAGTGCAAAAATGCAAATGTAAACATTGGTACTATAAATACAGTCGGCAGTGCAAATGAGCATAATCCAGTTAAGATATGGCAGTGCAAGATGCATATGTAAACAGTTGTTACTGTGATAAACAGTCGGTAGTGCAAATAACAAAGTGAAGGTGGATGTGAGGTAGGAGAGTTATCAGTTTATGAGGGAAGTGGATCAACGGGGGTTTGAGTTCAGTAAAGAGACAGCTCTGGGGAAAAGACTGTTATTTAGTCTGCTGGTCCTGGTCCGGTGGATCCTGAAACGCCTGCCGGAGGGCAGGAGAGAAAACAGTCTGTGGGCTGGGTGAGAGGAGTCCTTGAGGATGCTGCGAGCTCGATGCAGGCAGCGTTTCCTCTGGATGTGCTCGATGGCAGGTAGTGGAGTCCCTGTGATGCGCTGGGCAGTTTTCACCACCCGCTGCAGTGCCTTGCGCTCCGCAACAGAGGCTAATATAGTGCATATATTTAGTGAAAGAGTTGATTTCTTTAGTGAACTAACAGCTGTGGACACTGAGGCTGCGTTCACACTGCAGACTGAAAGGACCCAATTCCGATTTTTTTGCCCTTATGCGACCTGTATCTGATCTTTTCATGACAGTCTGAACGACACAGATCCGATCTTTTCAAATGCGACCCAGGCCACTTGGGTATGTGGTCCAAATCCGATACATATCCGATCTTTTGAAATGCGTCTTCAGTCTGAACTGCCAGGTCACATGTATCCGACCCGCACGTCGTTGATACGCGACAAACGTCATCATTGTACGTTGAAGTAGGCGGGAATGAAAAGATAAACAACTATGGCGGACGATGCTGAGACCAGTCAGTGGAAGGGAAGCGAGATTTCGGAGTTAATTAATATTTGGGGGTACAGCTCTATTCAGGCCAAACTCGAGGGCTCTTATCGGAACCGGGCGGTTTTTGAAAACATTTCCAGCGAAATGGCCGTAAACAACAAGTGACGTCGTTGACCGTTGAGTACTCTTCTGCGCATGCGGGTCACTTCTGGGTCATTTCACGTTCACACAGGAGATCACAAAAGGTCGCATTTAATTGGAAATGTGAACGGCCTTGCAAAAAAAATCACATTTTTTCAAAAAATCGGAATTGAGCATTAAGCCCTGCAGTGTGAACGCAGCCTGAGTGACTGCCTGAGGTAAATGTGATGCTACGTGACATCGTTCTTAAGCTGTTTTATTGTCTTTCCACGGTTGAAACACGGATTGAGCGATTACACGACATATGATACATTTCAGTAAGTTGTAATGTATCCTCAACATACCTTAAGATATTAATTCATGTTTATTCTTTAGGAAGAGATGATTGCGTTCACTTTCGCGCCCAGAGCCGCGACACGTCACATTAAAGAGCGCCAAAACGCCATTTATCGTTTGAATTTCGTGATAATATGGACTAAATACTTAATATGTTTGTGTGGGAACTAGGATTGAAGTCTGTTCTGCGCTTAAAACAAGCCGACTGTTAACTGTTAAAGATTGTATTCGGAACCGTTCGGTACCGAAAGCCCTGTACCGAAGCGGTTTGGTATGAATACGTGTACCGATACACCCCTACCAAGCTCAGAAATTTTGCAATGAACAAGTACTGGACTTGTCTCTGAAATGCTCTGTGAATATGACATTAATACATATGCTCAGAATTGTGTGATTTCTGTATAATATTCTTACATAAAGATAATATTCACTATAATAATAATAATATCTTGGTGTAAAACTGTAAAGAATGATATACTTGCAGTAACACAATGACTTTATACTTGCTCTTTAGCTGGTATTTTACCGCATTATATGTAGGGTAATGTGACAAACTGACAATCCTACTGCACAATAATGAAATGGACTACATTATCTTTTGTCTTGGGCTTTTGTCAAATATTAATAAGTGTATTTAATTGGGATGGAAAATATGGTGTATTTGGTTATATAAGGATAGTTGAGCTCTTGTTTGCAGTGCAAGGTAACCAGGAAGCTGATTGTAGTCTATTTACATGAGTCCTGCATTTACATGTGGGTTTGAATGATGCAAATCATCGTCTGGCTTCTGTCCCCTTATGAGACCCTGCAAACCTTGGAGGATTTGGTTAAGGACTGAGCTGCACACAAATCCATCCATCAGTCTCAAGGCCCCAAATGTCACTACAAAGCATGTTCTGATAATTATTTTCAAACAGACTTTTTGTCTTTAATGGTAGCGCTTCACTGAAATTCTGACAGCTGTGCTTTAAATGAAAAGTCAATTAGTTATGCAATCACCTGGTGGTGAACACTTTAAAAAAATTTTTTTTTTTTACTAAGCCTTGAAAAGCCAGGCTTAGACTATTTGCCTTGACGTTCAGATGGGGAGAGTACATATTACATGTAAACTGACTAACTACAGTTAGTTTAGTAATTGTGTGTTATTGAGGGGCAGGCCAATCAGAAATGTATGATAAAACTACAATAATAGAGCAGACATGTATTTGTGAAATTTGAACAGATGTATTAAACAAATACGGGAAAAAATTGTGAAAATGTTTAGCGGCTCACCAATCAGGACCTTTGAGGCCAATAACAATCACCGATATTTTACCACTAAAATCGTACAATACCGATCACAGATACTCCCTTCTTTCAGTTCATGTCTTTTTTGGTTGTAAGTCACTCTTGCAACACTTGTAATATGCTACATCAAAATATACAACACTCTAAAATGTCAGACATGTATTTTGTAAGATACTAAACAGTTATGAATTGTTCTTTTTTTACTATCAAAGATCATTGTGTCATACTGGCAACCAGTAAACACCATGAGATCAAACTCTGCTCCAGTGATTTGCTCAAGAACAAGATAAATACATCAATTATATTTTGCACATGTTTGAGTAAGACAGAGATTGTGCATAAGCACTTAAACTCATTTTCAGTATGTTTGTCCTCTCTGTTTTTAACTATACGGTGAGTCAGAAGCATTACTGTAATGACTTTAGAAAACTGGCATCCTACAATTCATACATGTTTGTATTTTTAAACCAAACTGGGAAACATCTGAATTACAGTCTTGTATGAATCAGTGAAGTTTTGAATTCTTATAAATTCACCCTCTAGTAGCTGTTATGTCCTGCTATCTCCAAAAATGTGATGCCACTAGCCTCGCAACTTTGGCACATTTAGTGGCCTTGTAATTTGTAAATACGCCTTTGTTTTCTGGCTGACCAGTAAGATATCTGCACCCAAACTCCTGGAAATTGCATCTTAGCCAGCCATTCACAATAGTGCTCTATGAGCTGAGTCTAAGACCTTGTCCGTTAAAGGGATAGTTTACCTAAAAATGACCCTCAAGCCATCATAGGTGTATATGACATTCTTCTTTCAGACAAATACAATCAGAGTTATATTAAAAAAACACAAACACAATCAGTGTTTTCAACCACATAATGTTTATTTTAGGTTTCAGACATTTAAATACACATAAGTACTACAAAACAATACATTTATAATTTGTAAAATACTGGTGTTTATGGAAGCAACAATAACAAACCATTTAAATATAATATAATTTGCAGACGTTTTATTCATACCAGATACACATAGTGTAAGTAACTATAAAATGTACTCTATTCTTCTCCCAGTTCTCCGGCCTCTTACTTCAGAGACATTAAGCCTGTTCACATGCTTGTCCTCTGGACAAGTAAATCTGTCATTCACTTGTCCGAGTTAAAAATTAGCTTGTCCAGAATTGTTTTTGTTTTGGAAATATAATCTATTCTGAAGCAATATTCTCACCAGTGTTCAATCATATTTGTGATATTTTTTACCTTTTTATAAAGGGCATTTTTCCATAATCTTATTAAATATATAGGCTATGCTTCAGCTTTCATTTTATATTTTTAAATTTGATCTATACATTAAATTAGAATAAGACACTATAGGCTGTTACCAATCAAATTAAATTATTTACACTGAAAAATTACAACTGCATTAAATAATGTTATGAGATGATTTAAAATATTTTTGAATATACAAATAAGAAATGTTGGAAAGATGAAACTTAACCACCAGTAGGTGGCAGCAGGTCTTAATGAGTGAGTCATTGAGTCGATTCGTTCAAACGGCTGATTCATTCAAGAATTAGGCGGTCGTTTATGAATAGGTCATTTAATCTTTGATTCAACCGATTCATTCAAAACGCTGAATCATTCAGTAACACACACTGTTGCTGTGAGATGCGTTACGTTTCTGTTGTTATCTTTGTTTGGAACTATTTTCGCTGCTGAAATAGAAAGAAAACAGTCCATACTGCATCTAAAATGTAAGTGACTTATTGTTAATTAATTGTTTATGTATTGTTTGTGTCATTTTCAGTCGTGATGGTATTCAGGAAAAAAACACTCTTGTTTGTGTGATGTTGCTCAACTGTATCATATTTTATAAATATAAAAACTACACAATTTTATCCGTGTATGTTAACTGAGTTTCTGTGTGTGAGCGGCGCTCATTTGTTTTCGATTTTCTCCTCGAGAGGCTGCGCGAGCCTCAACAGCACAACCTTATTAACGTCAGTTCGTTTTATATTATTCACTATCGATCGCCACTTTCACTAACTGAATGCAGAATCATTATTAGGGCCCTATGATTTCCGCGATCACCGAATCGCGGACGGAATCGCGGAATTGGCATATTAACGCGGAATCTATTGTTAACGCGGAATTTCCCGGAATTTGACATATTTGGAATGAAATGCGGTTTTGTGTGGGAGAAGAACGTATGTCTGGGGAAAATGCAGACCGGGGGTAGCAAATCTGGGCGACTCAACCCCTCCCGTCATTTCAGCTCCGCCTTCAAAACAATGAAAGTATGGTGAAGCGGCTCACCACGGCTCTGCTTTCATCAGCAGAAAAGTTAAGAAACTCAACGCTAAAGCCCCGTTCACCGCCCTCAGTACAGAGCCGAGCAGTTCCCTCAGGTAGTGCTTGCTGTATTTTGCCTTGTTTTTAATGCACTTCAATGTACTGTATGGAAAATAATGCCTTAAATGAACTTGAGAGAAAATGAGATGCGCGGATCAGCGCGTCTTATGCTGCCTTCACGTGCTCTCGGAATTATCGTAATATACGAGTTTCCTAGGTAAACATTGCACATGAACGCCCTCACATTTTGAAACTTGAATGCAATGCGCTCGTAATCACGACTTCAGAAGTCGGAATCATCAAATTTCCGATAGCACGTGAAGGCAGCATTATCCACATCATGTTCAGAAGCGGCTGTTCTTAAAGTGACAGGAGCACTGATAATGTCTGTCATTAATGTTCAAAGAACAACGGGAACAGAAGATTGTAGCTTTAATGATGATCCATCTATATTTCACTTATTTATGCAGTTAAGAAAGGTGTTGATAACTTTATTCAATTTCTGTGTAGACTATGCCTGACAGGGAAGGCCACAGGTAAATATAACATTTATTATAATGGGTTTATGTAAAGATTGTTTTAAGTTCAATTAAATTAAAAGTTATTTTTTAAAGCCTAATAAATGGTGAAATTGGTAGCTTTCAGTTATACTGTAATGTAACGTCATCAATGTTTCATATAGACATTAATATCAGTGATTCTGGCCTTCATTCATAAAAAGATGCCATTACAACACACATTTAAAATATGCTGTCTTTAAATTGTTTCTAAATTAATTTGGAGAGTAACTGAAATTATTACAATATCAAAATATTAAAAACTCCAATGTTTTTAATTGCAATTAATCATGATTAATTACAGAAAAAATTCAATTAATTCTGGTTTTTTTTTATTATCAATTCACAGCACTAATATCTAGTTGTGACTTGAAGTGCTTAGAGTGCAGTGTTATGTTGCAGTATTTGTCCTGAAAAGTAAATGTGATGTTTGTTACCTGTTTGATGTTTGTCATTCCTATTTTATGTTTTATGTTCTATTATATTAACATTAAAAACACTCTTTTTACGACTAAAATAACAGTTAAGGGTAAAAAAAACTGAATTTGCAAAAATTAAAACGGAAAAAAAAAGGAATTAGCAAAAATTAAAACGGAAAAAACGGAATTTGGGAAAAAATAAAACGGAATTTGGGAAAAAATAAAACGGATTTCATAGGGCCCTACATTATTGAACTTTGGTGATTCCCTAGTTATTTTTTGTTTTGACGTTTTAACCAGGATACTTGTCCGTCGGGCAAGTTAAATTATTTTTCACTTGCCCCGGACAAGTGGACAAGCGTTAACATCGAGCCCTGTACGTGCATGTATTTCGGGAGAAACTGATAAATTCACGTGATGTAAATCCGACTGACAGGTTAATAAAGGCCTTCTGAAGCGATTTGATGGGTTTGTGTAAATATCCATATTTAAAACTTTATAAAGTAAAATATCTAACTTCCGGCGGACCACCTCCCGTATTCAAGTTACAAAGAGAGTGTAACACCTCTTGCAGTTAAAAACACTTATGCTTCTTCCAACGTCATCGTCACGTCAGTTATGCTTTGAAATACGGTTGAATACGGATGGCGGTCTGGCGGAAGCTAGATATTTTACTTTTATAACGTGTCAAATATTTTTCTTATAAATACCCATCGATTTGCTTCAGAAGGCCTTTATTAAACCACCCCTACCCCTTCACGTGAACGCGCAAAACAAAGGGGTAGGGCAAAGGGAAGAGCTCAGGGGTAGAAATGGGATTGGGCCTAAATCCTAAATCAAATCTTCTGCTGTTATGTTTAGAAGTATTTGCTCTGATGTTGAAATCACAGTACATTGCTATTCTATTGTGAAAAGGGGCACTTTACAGGTTTGGTGACTTCAGAAGACATTAGGTGTGCCGTGCACCTGCTGTTCCCACTCTGATAGCAACTGTGATCATAATGAGATGATTTTAGGGAATCGGAATGCTAGAGTAATAGAGGGAGTGGTACGGAGAGCGCCTCCTGTTCCTGCTCAGCAGGCTGGGGTGCCACTCCTGTCCCATTTTAACACGCATAAATAGTGCTCAGTCGCCTTTACCGGGACAATAGAGCACATTTTCAGTGCTGTCAGTTCTGGATTTTTTTTAAAAAGTATTTTTGTTAAAGGGTTATAACCCATGAGCTAAACCAACCAGTTAAGAGGTGAATTATCAGCATTAAAAATGTTTGAAGCAAATAAACATTGGACAATTGGAAAGGAAACAACAAAAACAAAACAGTGGTACAAGACTTGACTATATAATGACATGATTTACTAAAGACATGAACAAAACTTGCAATGAAAATGTGTGGACACAGTTACTTTTGTGGCTGAAGTTATTGCATACACTCTAAAAAAAAAAGGTTCTATATGGCACCAAAAGTGGTTCTTGGCTCGTAATCATAGGGGAACCTTTTTTAGTGCTATATAGCACCAATTTTGGTGCTTCAGTGGTTCTTCAGCGGTTCTTCAGAGGTGCTATATAGCACCTTAGTCAAAGAACCAGTGAAGAACCTCTGAAGAACCGCTGAAGCACCACTGAAGCACCAAAATGATTACGAGCCAAGAACCATTTTTGTTGCCATATAGAACCTTTTTTTTTTTTTTTTTTTTTTTTAGAGTTTATGCATTTGCAGGGAGGAGAGTAGCCCTATTTAAATAACGTGATTTACTAAGGTTTGCGGTAGTCAATTTACTGGTATTTGTGCCATTAACGCACCCATTTTGTGCTTGGCATGCTACGCTTGGTCAAAGCTGGCAGCATCTGTTGTTTAATTTGAGCATTGTCAGTAGATTTTAAATTTAAATTCATCAGCGTTTTTATGGGATTGCAGTCTCATGCTAATTTGCCCTGTTCAGTAAATCTGGCCCTTAAATGGCTTTAGTGGGGAAAAGAACTACATTCCAGTTTCGTCATTGAGCGTTGAGCAAATGACAATCAAATAAAAAATGGTGGTGAAATATTAAACTATTAATTTAAAGTTGTTGCTTAAATATTTGTATGCATAATTTGCAATATTTCATATACAACTATTCTGAGTGCATTAATTACCGTAGTTGAGTACGATTTACTTATTGACTTGTGTCAATAGTAAATGAAAATGCATTAAATATTTATCTGCATACTGGAGCTTTCAGCATAGTGTTAATGTATAACTAGTCGCCTATTTTGAAGATATACATGTGCATAAACAACTTCTGACAACTGGCAAAGTGTCATTGCCAGACCAGACAAGCTGCCAGAAGTTTTTGCCCAAACTTCAAAGACTCGTTTAAATGATTAAAACTAAAGGCATATCTTAACTTTAATGTTACTTTAATCATGTAAACTACTTATATACAGTATGTTATATACATATGTATTTGGGACAAAGGGGAACCCGGTTGCATTTGCAGCAGATATATGCTGCCCATAATAAATCAAAGCACGAGACATACAGGGGTTGAAGGAGAACACTGGAAAAAGTGAGAGAGTGGATGATACTCGTCTTTATTTGCAATACACATGCCACTCTTCAGCTGCGCGAGACAGATAAACGTAAATATTGTGACGCCTCAACGCATTTCACACACATCAACATATTTTCATAGTTGACATCACGTCGTGTCGTTGCAGCCCTAGATACCATACTTGAAAGAACCACCACAAGAGAACGAACTGGATTACAAGTAGCATGTTTGAATTAATAAATTGGAAGCGTGAAGCTAAAACAAAATCTACAGAGGAATCTTCGAGGTGAAGTGCAGAAGATGCTTAGGAAGGATAAACAGACAGAATTGTAAACATTGTGCAGTGAACTGGAGGAAAACTCAATGAAGCGCAAGAGCAGATCAGTTTTCCGAACAGTGAAAAAAACTTACCAGGATTTTGCAGCCCGTAGCCTTCAAAGATGTCAGTGGCATCCAACAAACTGAATGAGAGAAGGTGTGTCAGCGATGGAAGGAATACTGTGAGGGATTGTACAGTGATAAACAGGAAAATGTAAGATTTGATGCCACCGCCATTGAAGGTTGAGATCTATCATGTCCTGCTGCGAATGTGATCATCCAACCAGAAAGCACCGGGTCCGGATGAAGTAGCAGCTGAGCTTTTACAGTTTGGAGGAGATATGACAGATTTTATCTGAAATAGAAAGTTTTTGTAACATTAGTAAGACTATTTTGGGAAAAAAATAATACTTTTATTCAGCAGGGATGCATTAAATTGATCATAAGTGACAGTAAAGATACTATCTCTTCACAGCTCTGAAACGCAGTAACCACATAAATGTGGTGCCTAAAAACACTGTGATTGAACGTATGTGTTTCTCAGTCAATTCCTTTATGGAAAAGTATTATTATTATCAACAAAGTGACAATGCTGTGCCCTTTGATCTCACTTTTGCAACTACGAAATATGACTGATTGAAAATGTTGTTTTTGAAATACTCACCTCATTTGATATGGATGCACAATCCAATTTATTTAAACAATACAATTATTTTACCATCATTAAATGTTTCAAAAAAGTTTATTTGCCTAAACCGACCCCTCCCCCCCACAAGTATGGGTGACATTTCCATGGAATTGCCCATCTTTGTTTAGTATTTTTGTTTTTTAATAGCGAGAAGCCTAACTGAATGGTTAGGTTAGGAACATCTTTAATATGGCAAGAAAATAGTAAAATAATTTTTCTTTGCTATTACAGATATTGCCTGTTGTGAATTATTATCTGTAATGACTTTGAAACTAGAAACAAAACAGGCATTGGAACATTTTTATTGTTTTGTACAGCACGCTTTACTGATAGGTTCAGTCAATTGCTTCAATTTATCCCTCAAATTACTTTTGCCTGCTCTTGGTCATATTATTGGTCAACACTGCAAATGTTCTACAAAATATGAACAAAAGCTTGTTCATCATATGAAGCCTTTGTGTCTCTTCAGAAGACTTGGATGGAAATTTGATTCATATGGATTGCATTACAATGTATTCCCGGCGATGTTAAAAATATCTTCATTTGTTTTTTGAAGATAAACAAGAGTGTTATGAGTTTGGAATGAAATGAGAGAGATTAAATGATAACACAATTTTTGAGTGAACGATCACTTTCACAAAACATGTCCTGCTTTGGCAATGGCTGAATACATACAATCAGATTACCTGCAACGAATGCTAGTAGCTGTAAACCGGGCTTGTCATTTCATTGAAATAGATGGATGTTACCTTAGAAAAGAGCCTGTGTGTGTCGGGAGCATAGACTGTAAATAAATATGGACGTAATGTCCGTGACGTCACCCATAGGATTCTGAAGAGCATTTTTGAAGCATTTTTAACCATCTTGGCAGCTCGTCATCGCTCGTCACTCCCGGATAATAGAAAAAGGGCAAAGAGGCGGGACGGGGGTGGAGCTGAGGTGACGCGAGGACTAACAGACAGCAGATAAATGGCTATCCACCTGTCAATCAAAGTGGCCACGACCTTAATTATGCAGAATTTTAAGGCTTTATATAATGCAAACGACTGAGTTATAAAAAAAATTCACCCCCCTCACAGTTGTCATGAAGGGCAAAATTAGCCGTATAGACCAAAACCACAATTTGTACCAGACTGTAAACATGTTTTAATCTGCTGTAAAGTTGGGCATTTTAACATGGGGCTCAATGAGATTCTGCTTAGAGGTCTTCACGGAGCCCCCGGGACCCGTACGGGTTTTGTAACTTGCAACTTGTAAAATTAGGATAAGAAAAGTGTGAGCCGGGAAATAAGGTTTAAAAAAAAGAAAGAAGAAAAACACGAGCGATCTCTCTCTCTCTCTTGCTCGCTCGCCTCACGCTCGCTCTCTCTGCAAGCGCACAGTAATAATAACGGATACCTTCATGAGTGATGTGCGAAAAAAACAACGAATATAAAGAAGTTAAACCCACGGGCACCTCTTCTGTCTGGGCATCCTTCATGCATATTGTGGACAAACATGAGAAAAAAGTAAGTGTTGTCAAGTGTCTTAGCCTACGTGTGAAGCACTGTTGAAGTTTGATTTGAACTTATATTTAAATAATATATTTCAAATCAGCAACACAATCTCAGGTGAACTGTCACAAATATTTATTATAGTTCAAAAAGGCAAACAGTCAAAGTTATTATGCGAGTTAACTTGAGGAGAAATGCAAATCTGCAAAGACGCATTTGTCATCCGTCACCGTGACATAAAGTGGACTTTTAAAGCTGAAATGATGAGTGAATTAAGCATGCTTGGAGTAACAAGAGAGGAATAACATGGATTTAACTTTTTGGCAAGGATGTAATGCATCACAATCAAGTAATGTTACAAGGAAGGGAGACGACGGCTAACGTTATAACGTTAGGTAAGACAAAAAGTTATATGTTTATTGTGGAATATGTGACAATCGGGTCCAGCCGGGTCTGTGTCTTCACGCCGGGTTCGGTTCCAGCTTTTAAATAATAGACGGGTCCAGGTCGGTTCCAGGTACTAAATTTTTGGCATTGCTCGGATCTGCACGGGTCCGGGACCAGCTTTTGAAATAATAGACGGGTCCGGGTCGGTTCTGTTAAGCACATTACGGGTCTCTTCGGGTTCGGGTATGAATTTTTGGACCCGTGAAGATCCTCTAATTCTGCCCCCTCCTGGAGCCTGTAGTGGCCAGTCAATGAACTGCAGTTTAAGTCACTTCCGTATTGGCTTCTAGAGAAACCGTTTCGTCAGGAGTGGAAGTTAAATGTCTGATGATTACAAACCCTGCCAGTTAAAAACACATGCAAGGCATGTGACCTGCACTCTTGTTGTTTGACTTTACTACAAGGTCAGCGGGACCTTGAAACGAGACGTTTTCCTCAGCAGGGACATTCCCCTCTTTAGACTGGCTATAGCACTCATGAACAGCAAACAAACAGGCCTGTTATAATAAACTGTTATTGCTTTTAAGACGGTGTAAGCTAACAGGCTTTTTCTGTTGAGCGTATTCATGTTGCAGGGCTCTTCACCTCCTCGGTCACAGCTTTACATGTTTTCAGATGCAGGAGTTTGAAGAATGGCCTCTTGTTGGTATTGTGATGAAAGCTGTCTGTCCCACTGAGGATGAATGAAGAATTGATTATTTGCGTCCTGAAAGTTGAGGCCGTTCCAAGAATCTCTCAGCACTCGGTGCGGCTGCTCACTGTATTAGAGAGCCGTAAAAGCCCCAGAGTTCACTGTATCTTCATTGCCCTCTGCATTCATATTTGTTTAGCTTCAGCTGACAGGCATGGATTTGTTTTTAACCCCTGTCACTGTGTGGTCAAAAGCGGCTGCGTCTGTCAGTTTACTCAATTTACTTAATAATCTGTTGCAGAGAGACACCAGACTCCCATTAGGGTTGTGCCGATAGACGATAGTATAGTGTATATCAAGACAATAATTAGCTAATTCTTCCATTAATGTATTATTATTATTATAAAACTAGTATTATTATTAAAGTAAATTTAGGACCTATAATTAATTTCATAACGACATCCCAGTAACCACACTTGCGACTAGGGCTGGTCTGAATACCATTTTTTGAGCTTCGAAGCTTTGGTAGTAATCAACATCGAATATTTGAATCTTCGGAACATATTCTTCTCTCTAATAAAGGCAGGAATGTCGAGAAGTGGCGCGCCTCACGCAACCTCATGCAGCAAAAAACATGAATATTCGAATCCCAAAATTGAAAATCAAATACCAACCCATCGAATGAATATTCGAATATTCTGGTCCAGCCCTAGTTTTAATATTACCTTTACGATTACATAATCATATACTCTAATTAATTTTTAAAAAATATACATTTACATGGTGTTTTATAAATAAAAACTTGCCAGATTTATTCATGAATGCTTTAAATATTGAAGAACATTACAAATTATAATGAATATGTAATATGGTGCATAGGGGGAGATCAGGGACGAAAGTACCATTTTTCAGAAAATCGTAATTTTAAAAGATAATGCTTTTGACCAAGATATATTTTTGCTGTGGTCAATAACTCACAAGTGTGGTCTATCAATAGCAGGTGGTATTTTGTACAAATGTAGAACGACTACAGTATAATTTCACTTTGAACATAAGCTGCACATTGTTACTTTTGACCCCATCAGGTGGGTCAAACAATACAAGCTAGATTTTTTGGTGCTACTCTTGCTTTTATTAAACATACCTGACTATGACCTTGTTAATATGTAACTGCAAACATATATTGTCCTTTATCTTTGGAAAAAAAATTATTAAATTACATTTTCATTTTATATGTTAAAGTTCATCAAATGTTTCAAATGTAATATGACAGTACAAACTTGAATTGTTTAGAATACTTTTTATTTGCAATGTCAATCTATTTGATAAGTTTTTTCTTCAACAGTATGAACAATATAAACATTTAATTAAATTAAATTTGCATAATATGCATTATATATATAATAGCGGGACAAAAGTAACAAGTGTTACTTTCGTCCCGACAGGAAGTTAGGGCTGCTCGATTATGGAAAAAATCATAATCACGATTATTTTGGTCAATATTGAAATCACGATTATGTAACACGATTATTTCACATGACTTTGGGAATGTGTTGTATTTATTAAAAATACACCTTTCAACAATTCAATTGAAATTGTAACATTTGTTGTACTTTTTGAACTATTAAAATAAATAATATAACATATATTCAAATCAAAGTATAAAAGTATTCACGTAAAAATGATAACCACAAATAAATAAGATCAACAATATGGTTCGGCTATGCTTTTCATGTACGTCTAACATTAGTTTTCAGGTACAGAAATGTATCAAATGTAAAATAACATTGCATATTTGAGTGCATAAATTAAAGATTAATCCTATTAAACTTACAAAAGCTATTCAATCAAGAGCGGTGAGTGATGTCCTTGTCTTTTGTTGTTTGACATTAAACAGACAGCAGTAAAGGCTACTGCCCCTTTAAGACCTCGCGTCTTCTTTATCGACTGTATAAAGTTCACTTAAGGCATATACAGACTATGTCTGCTAAGATACTCATCAAGATGGACATGTTGACATACGTTTTGTGTGAGTTTGTCCGTTTAAGAGCAAGACTTGAAAGAGAACTCAATATTTGCGCGCTGAGAGACGTGTGCGCGCTCTCGGATGACACAGAGACACATTTTCTCACAGCGCGCGCGGCTTCTCATTCTAAACCTAAACCCTAAAGCACTAAACCCGGGTGATGACGGTGAAAACGACTGGTCATATTCGAAAATATGGCAGCACTCGCAATCTCGCATGCATTGAACAAAGTTTACAAAGAGAGAATTATTTGAAAAATATGAAGGAAAAAAAGGACGTTTACACGGCTCCCCTGCTCTCGTCAGTTTTTGTTTCTTTATTAGATTGTCATAGGTCACTCTGTTTGATTTTCAAGTGGTTAAACAAATTCGTGGTGTTCCCTTGCGTTGCAGCCACTACCATGTAGAAAATCTTAGCATGTTTCTGCTCGTCGTCTGATTCCTCGAAGCCAAACTGTTCCCAGACAACGGAGTTGGTTTTGCCTTTTTTGCTCACCAAACGCTGCTGTAACTGCCCTCCTTCTGCCATCTTTACTCGCGCAGAGTTTTTAAATTCCAGCGGATGATATGCACACGAGACTCACGACCTGAGATAGATTTGTGGGTTCGCGAGGGGCGGATGTGCGCGTGCGCGTTTCATTCAGAACGCAAGGCAAAATAATCGTTTTTTCTCGATTGTACTATTTTGGTGATCGTTGGGAGGCAAAATCGAAATCGAAATCGAAATTCGATTAATTGCACAGCCCTACAGGAAGTCCTGACATTTAAACACGTTTTACTTTTATACTGAAAAACTCTGAAAAGACAAACCTTCAGGGTGTGTAACAGCACTAAAAAAAGTACCGCTTCATTAATTTACTTGCCGTACTTGAAAACTGCATTTCGGACCTAACCGCGGGAAACGATGGCGGAATCACATGATATTTGGCAGATCCGTCAAGGGCTGCGTGCTGAACGTGCTGTCATAGCTTGAAATGCAAATGTATTCAAGGCTCGGAGAAAATCGCGTTGGTGTTACTTTCGCCCCGGTTCTCCTCTTTCTTTAGCAAAGTGCTAATTTTGGAATGCAAAATCTCACTAACGAGTTTATGAACACTGGATTTGTTTTTTCTTAGGTAAATGTAACGTTACGTGACATTGTTTTCAAGCTGTTTTACTGACATCTTTGCGCGGTTGAAACACTGATTGAGCGATTACATGTGACGTGATACAGATTTCAGTAAGTTGTACTTTTAACACACTCTCAGATGCTCATTCGCGTTTATTTTGCGCTGTAACTGGTATTAAGGTGGAAGAGAAGATCCGTTCATGTGCGCTGCCGCTTCTCTTGAGCGGAGCTGCGCCAGAGCAATCTTAAACAGTATTTGTTTTTGAATTTCGTAATAAAGTGGACGTAATTAGAAATCTGAGACTTTGTTTTATATCAATAGTACAAAAGAACAAAGATTATTGCGATTTATTGGATGGCAGGTGCGCTACAATGTTCCGTTCATTCATCATCTGAAAACATGATGACTAATGGATTCTTGGGATTTAAGAATCGATATCGGTTCGTAAAAATGAGAATCGATTAAAATTGAGAAATCAATATTTTTACCCAGCCCTAGTATATACATCATAATATTCTACTTCCCATGTGCCTCCGTGTTTGCTCGCTTGCTTTCAGTTACTTTAGTCCAAAGTGTGTGTGCTCTCAAGTTTAATCAGTGACTCAGGTCTTATTTTATTTATTTTTTGTGCTTTGAGAATGCTTTGAGGCTGCCTTGCTAAAAGCATCAATATATCTGCCTTTCACAGACCAGTCTATGATTTCTATTTTGCTTTCCTTTCAATATGTCTGATCACACAGAGAATCCACTCGCTTTAAAAAGCTGTTATCTTCTCCCTGAATGCCCCAGTCTGAATTTTTTATATGCCCATCAGGTCTTTCTGTAGGTTTTATTTTTCTCACTTTCCGTTCCCGCATGATAACTTAACAGATGCTGCTGGGCCTGTGGTCGTGCCTGCAGGAAACAGCCGTCCTGAAACAACCAGCCCATTAGGAAACAACTCATAACTCATTCTGGAGAGTTAGGCACTCTGTGTAAAACATGCCATCAGGTCTGTGTTTTGTAAAATGAGATAAATCAGGGGTACATTTTTTTTTCCTTTGGTTTTTTTGTGGGGTGTCAAACAATGGAATGGTTAAAGGAGAAGTAGAAGGAATGTTCGGCCTTGGGGGTGTAGAAAGCAATATCCCTGTTAAGGGCTTGAAATCAAATCATGAGCTCTGCAGTTTAGCGTATCTCATAACCAAGCTGCATAGTAAACAGGCCGGTTGCTTTTGAACAGTCGTTGACTTGTTTTCCTTTTTTACCTTGCTTTTGAATTCTTAGGATTTGACTCATTTTGACACCCACACCTTACACATATCTTGATTGATAATGCTGTTGTCAAACAATGGCAAGAGTGCAACAATGTAAACAAGTATTGTTTTATCTCAAATGCTTTACATTTGTTCATGCTTGAATCAATTCTAATGGGATCAAATAGGATTCCTCTAGGAATTATTGAAGAATCTAATTCATGATGCATCCTGTTGGATAAATATTGTAGAATTGCGGTACGATTTTATTGGTTTTTAGAGGATTCTACTAGTAATTAGTTTGATCTCTTTAGGATGGGTTCCAATTTATAATCCATTTACGTTTGTGCATTTATGATTTGCGAGAGGATTTTATCCCCGTTCAATGTATTCATTTTAACTGCAAGCATTTCGAACACTTGTTAGTACATTCATTGTTAATGCCATGCTTCACCTTTTGAGCTGCAAGAGGTCAGATCTTTTATTATGCATCTGCAGCAACTCTTTAGGTAGTAGCATCAAATAAAAATGTACATAGTTGACCCCCACAGTTGGAAGGCCATTTAACTGGATGGTTTATTCTGGCAGGTTTGTTATTGTGGTTGAGCTTGGCAACATGAGCTGTAATACATTTGTTTTATTTTTGAAATGACTTGAACTACCAGAGACGAAGAATTTGTTTGAAGAAATTCAAATTTCTTAAGGCTAATCAAATTTCTTGAGGCGAAATTGGCTTGTTGGCTGGTGCAGTTTACATCTTTAGCTGTCAGCTATCAGTTCCCTGTTGTGTTTATGTCAATTATGTTATTATAAACTTTATTTTCAGTTTAGTGTTCAATATTCTCCATGGCTGCTGTAGGGCCCTATGATTTCTGCTATGCAGAAAACGCGAACAAAATCGTGGAATCCGGTCATAAAAATGTATACAGTAGGGGTGTAACGGGACACAAAAACTGACGGTTCGGTTTTGAAGTCACGGTTCGGTACGGGTTCGGTACAGCAGTTGTACAAAATTGCCAAAATTGCTTTTATTAAACAGTGTTTTTTAAAAATGTGTCTGTCCTTAAATGAATTCAATTAAAACTAAAAGTTTCTTAAAGATATTGCTGTAAACTATATAGGGAGCCCTTACTTGCACATTAATATTAAAGGTTAACAACAGAGCCCATTAGCCTAAATTCAGTTGCTATTTATTTGTAGATCTATTAATCAACACTCAAAAAACATAGTAGCAAACATGTAAACTTCACATAAGGCAGTTTTTGCATTAACTTCTAAATCTAATTATAAAATTATGTTTTCTTCCCCTCCAATTCGTTTAAATATAATTATTTACACACAGTGGGTTTCATTTTCTTGACAGATTTATAACATACAATATAAACAAGACATCACTAACAGGTTTGTAGAATTAATATAGGCTAATATAGGTCATATATTTAGTGAAAGAGTTGATTTCTCTAGTGAACTAACAGCTGTGGACACTGAATGCATGTGAACAAGCACGTGAACAGGCTTAATGTCGAACCCTGTAATATGGTCGTGTGGGAACTAGGATTGGAGTGTGTTCCGCGCTTAAAACAAGCCGACTGTTAACTGTTAAAGATTGCATTCAGAGCCGTTCGGTACACACGTGCACCGTACCGGAAGCCCTGAACCGAAACGGTTGGGTATGAATATGTGTACCGTTACACCCCTAGTAAACAGTATAACATGAAATGCCACGAAATTTGGATGAATAAAGCAAAAGTATCGCTGTATGTTTATGAAATCATTAAATGGACTAGTGTCTGTGAATATTACTTTGCAAAAAGACCGCTATTGAAATATGAAGTCTGCATGTTCTACATGTCTCTGTGTGAATGAGTGGAGCTGGTTCGTTTGCTACACATACTCAAGCACGCTTGACAACTACGATTTACAACTACGATAATAATCAATAATGAAAATCATCGTCAACGAATGTCATTATCGGTTAGTCGTGTCTGCCCACTGTGCACGGAAATCCTCCGCCAGTCGTGTCAAATTACAGCCCTGAATAATGCATTTCTATGGTCAAAATACATCTAAAAATAGTGAAGGAGCTGCTGCTGGAAGTGTGTGTGATACAAGCTGCCCAGAACATGAGAATTACTTATTTTAAGCTTCAAGCTAATGCATTAGCCTAATGTTTAACGTGGCTTGCCCTGTCAGGCACTTTGACAGATGCATGTGCTTTTTAATGTGTAACTTTTAAACGTTTACGGTTATATCCCTATCTGTAAGTGTACAGCATAACTTACAGAACCCTCCTCTTATCTGTTAACACTGAGACGTGTGTTCATGTGTAGTATGTACTGGATTAGGTCTTAAAGGGGAAGCCTTTTCCTGCTGTCTGTGTTTTTAATGTCAATCAAACAACACATGTTCTTGACTGAATAGCTTTTGTAACTTCAATAACGATTAATCTTTATTTAATTTATACAGTAAAGATTATAATATGCAATGTTATTTTATATTTGATTACTTTATTCTGAAAACTACTGTTAGATACCTGAAAAACCTGAAAAGCACTGTTTATTTTATATTTTATATTTATTTTATGGAACAAAGTGTTCTATTGTTGGCAGATTGAGAAGATTAAGTAAAACACGGGGCAGAAAATGTGTCCTTTCAAGAGAAAAGCCCAGTTTGGGGGATTTATTCTCTTGACATCTGGAATCCCCAAAGCTAGTGGTGCTTGTTACCAATACATGATAATGGATACAATCAGGACAAATATTCTAGGGCTGGTCCGAATTAGGGATGGGCGATATCTTATCATTTGCGATATACCGGTAAAAATTCTCCCCACGATAAGAATTTGTCTTCCCGCGATAATAACGATAAAGCCTAGTTGATAGCGCGACCCATCCGCACCGTGCCACCGCTGGCCGTCTCTTGATGCTTAAAGCGTTTACTCTATGATGGCCGCGGTGGCTGCGTTCGTCACTTTGTATTGCTGAACGGGGGTTGGAGAGAGAATTGTCTTGTGGTGCGCAATGTGGAGCGGCGGCACTGAATCCGCATCTCACGTGCAGAGCGAAAACAACTATGGCGGAAGCTGCGGAAGAGTTCATAGCTAAACGAGGGGCTACCTGAGGGCGATCTGAACCTGTACATACAGATGTATTTTCACTTGCTGAGCACTTGGACTGAGCGCTTGAGAGATCTGTCTCAATTGATTGGTAAAGCAAACTATTTCTGTTCAACTCAATGAATGCGCAGTGTATTTGACGCACATTAAACACTAGTGTGAGGCGCGCGACTGAGAGTGCTCAGTGTTTCACACACACTCAAAGAGAGAGCGAGAGAGTCTTGACGTGCTACATGTAAACAATATCCTTTGTTGTATTTTCCTGTAGAATAATTATTCAGCCTTTCATGAACAGGAAGAAACGAATGCACAAACGGGAATCTCATTGGCTGGCGTGCACCTGTTACGGTGCCCGTTTTGATTTCAGCAAATCAGTTAGAAGGAGCGTTGACAACGTGATTAATATTCATGAACCCAGATGCTCATTATTCCTTAGTGCAGTTTATTTTTATTAGTAGAAGAATTCGTGGTATTATTATCTAATCAACTCAAATCTGAAGACATTTTTGGCATAATTACTTTTGCTGTTTCTGCTATTTTTACCACTGTTTGCACCATGAGTGTATGAATAAATACAGAATCGGTTTACATGTAAAACTTGTCATTGATTTCAAAATTATTATTGTTTGTATTGTGTGATGTTTTTTTAGCACAGTTGCACTATTTAAACATTACCTGCACTTTTACAGAAGACAATTATATCTGCAACTTTTCCATTTCTGAAAAGGCTGGTGTGGAATTTTACATAAAAACAAATTATTAATTAAATAAATATAAATATATATATATATTTTTTAATACATTTTTAAATATATTATAGGAGCCTATTTGATGACATGTACATTTTACTTAAGATCATTGTTTGTTTTTCTGAAACTCGCAAGAATGCATAGAGCTTTCACTTGTATCCAAAAACATGGGGAATGATACTACATTTATCGTCATTGATATCGTTATCGCAATAAATACTAGAAAATATCGGGATAAATTTTTAAGTCCATATCGCCCATCCCTAGTCCAAATACCATTTTTTGAGCTTCGAAGCTTCGGTAGTAATCAACATTGAATATTTGAAGCTTCGGAAGGACGGGGCTGAACATATTCTTCTCTCTAATAAAGGCAGGAATCTCGAGAAATGGCGCGCCTCACGCGGGCAGGGCTTATATTCTCCGAGTTTTGATATATTATAGTAGTAAAAATAATTTTCTTCAGTTACATAACAGATGAATTACAATTAAAAACTGAACGTGCAGTGTGAGCCGAACAAGAGTCGCAGCACAGCACAGAAGATTTTATTTCAACAAAGCGAAATGTAAAATACTTTATTAATTATAATGAGGTTCCTATTCAACTGTCCATCCAATTAAAAACTTCTAGGCTATTAAACAATTGTAAAAAAAAATAGTATTGTATTTCGACAGATTTTATAGTGTAAACATATGCAAGCGCAAATGAGAACCGTTTCGAGGGGGATGATGCTGGGTGTGGGCGAAAAAACGAATATTTGAATCCCAAATTTGAAAATCAAATACCAACCCATCGAACGAATATTTGAATATTCTGGTCCAGCCCTAAAATAATCAGCAGGGCAAATATTGCAACGTTTTTTTTTTTATTGATCAAGAGAAGCAGAAATCGTAATCACCATTAAAATAGGATTAATCGTGCAGCCCTAGCATATTAGCATACAGTTGAAAAGTAAAATAATGAAACTATTTAACTAAATAATGAAGATTGAAGAGGTTTGAATACTGTGAGTGCAGGATGATGTAAATGTGCATGAAAGGGACATGTCAAGCTCCGCTATACTCCGGTAGGTTTTTGACATTCATTCGACTGGAGCAGTTGGACGGACACACACACACACACACACACACACACACACACACACACACACACACACACACACACACACACACACACACACACACACACACACACACACACACACACACACACACACACACACACACACACACACACACACACACACACACACACACACACACACACACACACACACACACACACACACACACACACACACAGATGCAGGCTCTCTCTGCTCTTAGAGAGTCTCTCTGCTCTCTCTCTGGCCTTACTGCTCACTTCCACTTAAGCCTTTTTTTTTACTTTCCTAACATTGTCTTATCTATTTATTTGGCTGTTTGTGTAAAGGCTGCATGAAAAAATTGGAACAAAATCAAAATGATCTTTTATTAATGTGAACAGATGACGGTCCTGAAAGGCCCGAATGCAATACTCCCAAATTACAGACATTACAAAATGTGGCTTTAGTAGTCAATACTTTATATTGTTTGTTTTTACTATAGTAAAGAGCACATGAGTGCTAACCAATACTAAAATAACATTTTCTCCCAGCCTCATTTCATGATTTCAGAGCAGAGATCAAAGGACTGTTTTTATTTTCCACAATTGTGTTTTAATGTTGTGTTGTTTAAATATGGACATGAGTGGGATAATTCCAAACCTCCAGTGCTCCTGCACAATGATGATTCAGAGACATAGATCACTGACTAATGACTGCATTAATAACCAACATTTGGGAAGGAAATTCATTTTTATTAAATTTTTTTCTGTTTCTACATCTAGCCAATATTGCAACATTTTGAATGAGTCATATGTGGAGTTCTTTTTTTCTCCGTATTCATTACAGTGTTTATTCAAAAGAAAACTTCATGCATATTCCCATGCCTTTTTGACTTCTGCAGCAAAAAAAATGGTTTTACGCTAGTTTGTCATGTCATGTTGCTGCCAAGAGCCCTACATGCTGACAGAGCACCACTCCTTCTCTCCAACAGAAGCAGTCAATGCAGAGTATATTTAAATAGTCGTCCTTTGTGGTTTATTATATGGTCATATAGCTATTCAGGTTTTCATAACGGCTCTCATGGGGTCAAAGTCTGATCGTTTCCCATTGTCATGTACGGCTTTATACGTAATATTGTGTTGTTTATTTAATTGTTACAACGTGTTACATAATTTTCTCGTTACATTTGTTGTTGTTGTTTTTTCAGTGTAAAATGTATGCATGGGGCATATGGCAAATGCTGTGGATTTAGCTTAGCTTGAATTAAACCTGGAATATTCTGTTTATTCTGAAATGCTGTGTACATGGCTGTTTCTAATTTACAGTGCTGTCAAAAACAGGATTATAGCTGTCCGACTGTTACTGATTGAGGGAAGATGAAATGACCTTTGGTACAGTTCCATTCACATCTCAAATACATGCATGTTGACAAAACTCACAACTGTTACAACATACAACTGTCTAGTGTCGTCAAAAGTACCGACTTCGATACAAAGTCGGCACTGAAATGTAAAAAATGTGACGCTTTGAGCAGTGTTGAGTAGAGTTGGGTATCGCAACCCTATAACCGGTATGTAACCGGACCAAATCAGAACACAGATTTCAGTTCTTCATTTCGTAGCCACTTAAATTCAAACGTGCTTTCATGCTTTGGCTGGCGCCGAGCCACAGACAGACGCGTTTAGTGCTCGTCATATATCACAACTATTCAGTGTTTTCAACCACATCATGTTTATTTTAGGTTTCAGAAATTTAAATGCTCATAAGTACTAGCAAAAAAACACACTGATGTCTATGGAAGCGGCAATAACAATCCTTTCGGTTTTAATTTGACTACGTGTTTTATTCATATCAGATTGACAGTATATAGTTAACTATATCGTTTACTCTATTCTTCTCCCAGTTCACCGGTCACTTACTTTCATGTATTTCGTGAGAAGTTGATGAATTGACATGAAATTCATTACGGCGCAAACTAACATGGTGGCGCCCATCACGCATTAGATGAACTAACACTCATTCACTTACACATATTTGAAGATCAGAATATCAGATACTTCATGACATAGTTAACAAGTTTGTGAATATTTTGAATAAAAAGAAACATAAACCGAAATAAAACTGAAACAGCTGTCATACAACGCTATTGCGGCTGTCAGGTCTGTCACTGTCACGTGAGAAAATATCTAAAATATTTAGCCAGAGAATATGGTCATATTTCTGCAAAATAAAGCTGAACCTTGAAGCTGGTTTGTAGCATACCAACAAAACAGACGACTGCTGTTATTAGTACTGTAGTGTAACTGTTATTTAGTGTTAAATTAGGCCTATTGTAGTTGGGTTAGGTGGCTTAGGTTTTACTGTGAATTTAAAGGTCCCATGGCATGACATTTTTCTATTATTTTATAATGTTTCCTGAGCTGTACTTATATTGTTAGTATGACTTTTACATCATAAAATGTCATAATTTAGAAATAAAAGGCATTTTTTCAATACTGCTGTTTGCCCTGTGGCTTGAATGCCCTGCTTCAAGAGGCGTGTCTGCTGTGAGACTTCAGTAAAAACACCCACTGTTGTGATTGGCTGACATCTTTGCATTTTATATGAGCGGAGGGGGCGTGGTTTAACGAGGCACGAGCTGCTGCCAGAGAGACGGATGGACCTGAGTTCACTTCACATCAGTTCTCAGCATGTCTGAACTGTTTTAGTTACAGCATATACTTCAGGTTATTAGTCTATTTCTAGTCGGAGGGGCTGTCACTCATGTCAGAAAGTTAGTAACTTTAGTAAATTATGGATCAGCGCTGACTGGAGACGCGAACCGTTTAGAACGATTCAGTCCGATTTGGTGAACTGATTCGGTTCACTAAAAAGAACTGGTTAAAAAGAAAGATCGTTCGCGAACCGGACATCACTAACGTACTAGAGACGGAGCTCAGCGATTGCTAACAAAGTTATTTATAGTAACTACTGAGTTGTGAGAGCGCTGTCAGTCAGCGCGAGTTTATTGTGTTTGTATCTGAGAGTTCTGAATAAACACGAGTCCCAGTCACACCGAGTCCGTCTTCATCATTATTACCAACTTTGTAACACATGCAAAGTACCATTAAATAATAACCATTAAAATAAAATAAAAGCGTCAGTGACGCGCGTTGAGTACACAGCGCAAACAAAGACACAACAGCAGTAATCGAATGTAATCCAGTTTATTGTGGGGCTAAGCTGGCTAGCCCGGATATGCTCACGCTTACCCCCCTTCTGCTTAATCTCACGCCGCGTTTGGTGCCTCCGTTGTGGGCCAGATGCAGTACTGGGGGTCGGGGATGTTGAAGGCCGAGCTTCGGCGTGTGTGAGGTTTATCTCTGCTGATGTTGAGCAGAAACTCATGACTGTATGCACAGTTTAGAACCGATAGACGCGACGAGGACGTACAAAAACACTGACTCACAAGATGGAAAACACGAAAACACCGTTCTGTCTGGAGAGAGAGAAGCCGCATTGTGTGCACGAATAATAAATAATTAGCTACACATCAGAAATCACTGATCACAGATCAGAAGGAACTGAAAAAAGACTTCTGTTTTCATTTGTACATCCAAACACTGAGAAACTGCCAGCGTTCACTCGTTCACAAGTAATGATCTCTCGACTCGAGCGCTTGCATGGGCGCGCCAGATTCTCTGGGCGGAGGAAAGGGAGGAAACCGCTCCTGCTTGGACGTCAAACCAGGAGACTTCAGGATTGGCTAGTCTGGCCTGTCATTTTCTCAAAGGCAGAAAAAGACAGCCAGAACTCGGTTTTACACCGATCAACATTTCCATCCACTTGGGGACAATATTCAGGCTAGGGGAACTCATATTAATGTTGAAAAACCTCATAAAATGAAAATTTCATGCCATGGGACCTTTAAGTAAATTGTGTTTTGTATTTATATATTTAAATATACTTTAAACTTTTAATAAATTGTCCAATTTAAATAATTTCTATTTATTTATTTATTTCAATAAAAAGCCATTATTTAATGTCATCCACCGTCGTTTTGTGGCTCTTTTTTTTAAAGTATCAGTTCAGGCATCGTTTAGGCACCGGTACCGTTCTAAAAGTATCGGTTTGGCACCGGTATCGTAAAAAACCCAAACGATACCCAACCCTACTGTTAAGCTTTCAAACGCTTTCACACTATCCCGCTTTCAAAACACTTTGAAACACGTCTGTGTGCTTTCAAACGCTCCTATGCGTTGATCATTGTAGCCAATCACAGACACATCCGATGAGCGTGTTAACAATAGCCAATCAGAGGTGTTTATGATTCCGCTCAACAGCGCTCAAAAAGTCAGTACTTTTGACAACACTACAACTGTCATTAGGTATTAGCAAAGTACCTTTAACACAAGTCATTTCACCCGGCGGCCATCTTTGAAACACCTCTCTGGCAGCTATTTCAGTCATGCAAGTGCAGCTCCTATCTAGCCTGGCGTGGCCATACTCAATTCTAGTCAGAATTTGAGTCTGGTACCGCTCCATTGAGCTTTGATTATGGGGCGTGTTTCAACCGAGCCAGGAAAGACCTCAATTGGATAGACCCACAACCAATCAGAGCAACGGAGCGACGCGTAACGTTAGTTGTCAAATGTCAACAGAACTCAACTGCACTGTGTTGCCAAGTCCGTGTTTTTCTCCATGTCCGCGGGTTGAAGCGACCCCAATTATGTGATTATATAAACCCAGGAATGCGAATTTTAGCAGGCAACCTTGCAAAAATAACATATTTTGCCAACCAAACGCCATTTTTTTCCAGAGAACCCCCCCGGAAAGTTATTGTTTTGGGCTATAGTTTTGAGTAGCAATTGTGCGCGACATTGCAAAAACACTTGGAAACCCTGTCTGCACGCACGCTGGATTAAGTAACGTTACAAGAAAAAGATGAGTGTAAACAATCTTTGCCAGTAATAAAATAATTTAAGGATACACAGAGTACTTACCAACACGATCATCGTTTCTGAGAGAAATAGTGAAGGTGAATGCATATACGAACAAGTTCTCCGTTTGGGATAAGAGCAAATTCAACCCAAGAGCCTTCGATGACGTGGATGATTACGTTACTGTTGATCATCTGTCAATCATCGTCTAAAGCCCGCCCTGACAATTTCATTGGTCCGAACAGTTTCTGTTCGGGCATAATTACTCCTCTATGGAGCGAGTCCAGACCGAATTGCCCGAGCAAAACATTTTGTGGGCGGGGCTAAATTCGGCTGGCATCCAGGCTATATGGTCATATTTCTGCAAAATAAAGCTGAACCTTGAAGCTGGTTTGTAGCATACCAACAATACAGACGACTGCTGTTATTAGTACTGTAGTGTAACTGTTATTTAGTGTTAAATTAGGCCTATTGTAGTTGGGTTAGGTGGCTTAGGTTTTACTGTGAATTTAAGTAAATTGTGTTTTGTATTTATATATTTAAATATACTTTAAACTTTTAATAAATTGTCCAATTTAAAGAATTTCTATTTATTTATTTATTTCAATAAAAAGCCATTATTTAATGTCATCCACCGTCGTTTTGTGGCTCTTTTTTTTAAAGTATCAGTTCAGGCATCGTTTAGGCACCGGTACCGTTTTAAAAGTATCGGTTTGGCACCGGTATCGTAAAAAAACCAAACGATACCCAACCCTACTGTTAAGCTTTCAAACGCTTTCACACTATCCCGCTTTCAAAACACTTTGAAACACTTCTGTGTGCTTTCAAACGCTCCTATGCGTTGATCATTGTAGCCAATCACAGACACATCCGATGAGCGTGTTAACAATAGCCAATCAGAGGTGTTTATGATTCCGCTCAACAGCGCTCAAAAAGTCAGTACTTTTGACAACACTACAACTGTCATTAGGTATTAGCAAAGTACCTTTAACACAAGTCATTTCACCCGGCGGCCATCTTTGAAACACCTCTCGGGCAGCTATTTCAGTCATGCTAGTGCAGCTCCTATCTCTTTGAATGGGGAAACATCAAATTCTCCAAAGCTGTACAATTGTCTCATAAATGTGGTTACTTGTGTTAAAATTGCGTTAAAAAAAGCTTATTTTTTCAGGCTGGATATGCAGTCCTAAGCGTGTGTCTCAGAACATTGACTGTTTCTATAGCAACCAGAGCTTATAACGGCAGCCTCAGTAACACTGTGAATTTATCAATCAGCAATTGTCTCTTTTATTTAGAAGGCGGGACTTATTCCTCCATATTGTGCCTTGTACTTTGTCCCATTCATGAGTCTTTCTATACATACAGTCTTTAATATTAGCGATCGCTCTCTCTCTCTATTACACGATCAGGCAAAAACCCCAAGTTTTGTCGCTGAGTCCGTGTGTTTTCTTGGGCGGCAGGAAGAGGCCCGACACAATGAGGGTTGAAAAGCAGAGCATGTGAGAGGTTGTGATAAGAGACACGCCTGTGCTGTTATTGCTGCTCTTCTGCCCTGATCTCTGTGTGCCAACTCTTTCATGAGTGCGCTACTGTAATACACATTTTATTTGTTTACATGTTCAGTTCACACAATAAAGTACAAAATGAAAGAATCACAAAAGACTTATGAAAGTTACTCTTACTCTTAGCCCATCCTGAGTTTACACCTTTATTTATGTCTACTTGCCTTAAAGGATTAGTTCACTTTCAAATAAGCTTTTGCTTATAATTTACTCACCCCCTTGTCATCCAAGATATCCATGTCTTTCTGTCTTCAGTCGAAAAGAAATGAAGATTTTTGATGAAAAGATTTCAGGATATTTTTCCATATAATGGAAGTCAATAGACCCCATACGGTTCAAGGTCCAAATGAGAGGTTCAGTACTGCTTCAAAAGGGCTTTAAACCACATCAAACGGTACCAGACGATCAATAAGGGTCTTATCTAGCGAAACGATCGTCATTTTTTAAAAAATAAATAAAGTTTAAGTTTTATAAGCACAAATGCTCGCCTTGCTCTGTTCATTGATGCGCGCTTGTGACGTCACGTAAAACGCAATTACAAAGGTCACGCTAGACGCAAGCGCAAAGACGTTTGAATCAGAGTTTCCGCTAGAAAAAAATGGTGCCGGTCAAAGTGACCGGCAGAGGTTTCGTTTTCCGGACATTTTGATGATATGCCGGTCAAATATCGCCTCTTAATTATTCAAGTTGAGGAAAACTGAAAGCAGTTTATGTAACTTAAAAAAATGACATAATCAGGCCGTATATGCAACATGTTTATTAGCCTAACTTTCAAATAGACGGGAAAAAAACATGAACGTCCGATTGGCGTCAATCAACCAATTTTTTTTACTATGGTTTCACATTTCATAGTTTAACAAACCAACCCCCCTTCCCCACATAAAATATCCGAATATAGCATTGTTTTTACTCAAGCAAATTTAATTATAAACTCAGTATGTCTCATTTAGTTGGTAACATTTAAATTGGCCACCGTGTAAATGACTCCTTGTCAAATGAACTTGAACAAACAAATGACTAGGCCTATAACATTTTCTCGCGTCATTTTTGGCCGTGCTGAATTGTGCAGCTGCCGACTTAAAATCAAAAGTTCCCAGTGTCTCTCCACAACTTGCAATGCGCATAAGCCGCGTAACCTTGTTCTCCGCAAGGCGATCGCTGCTTCGTCTTGATCCGATTCTGCAGTGAGAACCCCCTCTCTGCAGGAACACTCGAGACAGGGATTACACAGGCTATCTTGGCGAGCTTGGTCCACTCTGGATACATTTCGCTGAAATCACATATGAGGACTTCGCAGGCTGTGGAGAAATGCAATCCTCCATAGCCACGGAGCGCTGTCATGACAGCGAGGGCATCACGTCGCAGGCTTACGGTATCGATAAGAGGAGCGGTGTCCGCAGAAGGCTTGTAAAATGGCAAACAATCCTTCTGATCGCTGGTTCTGCATATTCTTGGAGAGCTATTTGTCAGATTTGGAGAGCTTTTTGTCAGATTTTAATCTGAAATTTTAATCTGACAATTTGACCGAAAAGATTTAATTTTTTCGGACATTTCATTTTTTTCCCGGCCAATGTCCGGTAATTACCGGACAACGGAAACCCTGGTTTGAATATGTGGATACGGTCCTCCTTCCGCTCATTTGTAAACACTGACTCTGTACTTCCGTCTGCGTCTAGTGTGACCTTTTCAACGTACATGACGTCACGAGCGCACATCACTGAACAGAGCAAGGCGAGCATTTGTGCTTATAAAACTTAAACTGTATTTATTTTTTAAAAATTACCGATCGTTTCGCTAGATAAGACCCTTATTGATCGTCTGGTACCGTTTGATGTGGTTTAAAGCCCTTTTGAAGCTGTACTGAACCTCTCATTTGGACCTTGAACCGTTTGGAGGCTATTGACTTCCATTACATGGAAAAATATCCTGAAATCTTTTCATCAAAAATCTTCATTTCTTTTCAACTGAAGACAGAAAGACATGTGTTTGGATGACAAGGGGGTGAGTAAATTATAAGCAAAAGTTTATTTGAAAGTGAACTAATCCTTTAATCAGATGTGGACTTTCCCCATCACAATGTGCTTCTGCTTTTATAGCTTTTTATGGTAATATCAGTACCAGAGATGTTATTTACATTTAGATTTTCAGACACTTTTTCTCAGAAATTGTTTATATTTGGTGGGCAGTTATCTAAAATACAGCATGTCCTAGCCTAAGCACCACTGGCCCTGCGTAATGACTTCATCCACATTAGTCAAATGGGTGTTCTCACAGCTCTGGCTCCAGGCAAAATATTATTTCAGTCAAATCCATACCCTGTCATCATCTATCATCTGTCCCAACTGCTAATAAAAATCAGGCCAGTGCCACTGCTACCAATTGGTTGCAAATGCCAGTGTTTCCCTTGAGCAGCTTAGGGCTGCTTTAATGGTTTTGTTTAGAGGAGGTGCAAGGTTCAACACAAGATTTTTTTTCTAAATTCTTGTTATTTGTTATTATTAATTTTCTTGGTTTTTTACTTGCCCTGCCAAATTTGTACTGGACCCCCCACAAAAAAAGTAATAAATAAAATGTAATCTTTATTGTTTTTGTTGTTTTTGACCCATGTAACCTTTTATTGTTATAAATAGATTTTCAGATACCAGTGAAATTTCACAATTGTCAATTTCAATGTCGATAAAACAGGAAAAAAAATGCCCATTATTGGACTTATTGTCTTTTATTTTCTGTTTTGTCTAATTCTTTATTTTTGATTTTCTCCACAGATATTATTGACAGGAATGAACTGAGGACATTTTTTGAAACCAACTGCTCACAGATTTATTTTATCTTCTATGAAAATTTCATTACACTGGAAAGTAACTTAAAGCAAAAAGGTAAGACATGTTTGTTTGTCTTTTTTCTGTGTGGTGTTCATGTGTTTGTTGTGTTTGAGATCTGTTTATAACTCTAGCCTGCCCTGGGTCTATAGTTTACAGAATTAGGGTGTTTTCACACCTATAGATCATTTGTTTTGTTCTGAAACAGGGTCTTAATTTCTTACAATGTTGCATTTCCTTCTTTGTTCGGTTCGCTTTCACAAGGCAACATTTCAACGTATGTGTTTATGTAAGTCACATGCAAGCACAACTGTCCTCTTACTGGTCAGAGTTTCCTCTGCGTCATCCATCAAGATGATTGACAAGTTCGCTTCATGAGCTTATTGTGGCTTTATTTGTAACTGTTGAGACACACGCAAACACTATACGAATGTAGCCGTCATTCCCGCTGTTAAATTATATACTAAATTCATATTAATACTACAGCACATTCAAACCTGCTCTCTCTGGCTCTCCAGCACTGTCTAGAGGTTAACTGTGTCAAACACTGTCAAGGCTTCATCTGGACAGCATTCTCACATGGAGAAGCACACAACATTTTAGATGAAGAGGTGCTCTTTTTGGTTTTCAACTGTGATAACGAATGTGCTCACTCACAGCATCAGACACTAGTGCTTTATATAGCACATTTCCCATTATGAATTATTATACCATTTGGTTTGTTGGTCCATTGGGTCGGATTGCTTTCATAACTCAAGCGAACCCTCCCAGAATTTGTTTGCAATTGGGCTTGTTCAGGCGGTCTCAGAGCGATTGTTTTGGTGCGGATCCGAGTGTGATTGCCGTGTTCACATATGCCTAAACGAACCGAACCAAGGGAGAAAACACACCAGGTTCTGAAACAAACACTCAGGTGTGAAAGCACCCCTTTTTTCACCCCAGTAAATCCGAATATCTGAATGAATCAAGCACTTGTGTACAAATGAATTGAGTGCTTGTGTGCATGTTAATAAATTAATTCATAAAAAAGTTACCCAAAAAAGAGGTAACTTTAAAAGGTTTGCTCTAAAAAGGTTATATCTTTGCCATAAAACTGCTGCTATCCCTTTAGGTTTAGATGAATGCAAAACTGATCTAAATCGAAATATAGTTGGAGTCTACAGTTAAATATCTAATATCTGCTGATACATATGCAATATCATCTGTTACTGATAATTAAAACAAGAAATTATCAATCAGCCAATAACTGATGTGGTCTTTTTTATATATTGTGCTTCTCTATTTTGTGGGGTGCTCTGATATCATTCACATACTGTATACTGTACAATTCCTATTCCAGTTTCATGCTACATTAGAAGGTAGCTTGCTTGGATAAAATGGATAAAAGGTTTTGAATAATGCATGATCCTTCCAGAAAAAAAAAGATTCAGTCCAACTCTTCCTCAGCTAGACGTAACAGCCCTGCTTCGCTGTTGCCTGCATGCCCCCTCGTGTGAAGTTAATGAGGCTTTTGTTTCTGTTGAATCCCATCACTGACCAAAGTGGTTTTACTGCACTGTATTCAGTGAAGGTCACCTGTCCTTCATGCTGAAACACAATTCTGCAGTAGAAGTATTTGTTTGAAAGTTACACCTCTTCATTTCCCTGAAGAGAGTGATGTTATGATTCAGCTGAGCAGTTTTTAACTTATTAACTTTTTGGAAAGGAATTAAAAACTTGGAAAACAGATTTCCAGCGTTGTATTGTAGTAATAAGTACATTTAACCTTCTCAAGAGCTTAAGATAGTGTATCACCCTTCAGAATAACAAACTCCTAACCCTAATAGGCTGGGTTTTTTCCTGGGGCAAAAATGTCTTCGGTGGCGGATGAACACAGCCATCCACACACAGCACAAAGTAACTTACCCATGTGAACAGCGAGCCCAATGCTGACAGTAAATCCAAAATAAATGCAAAGAAACGGTTTGTAAATATTAACCTGTACAATTTATTCATAAACATTTTTTAAATCACTGTCAGGACAGATCATAAAACAAAGTGCTTGGAACTATTTTATATTTAAAAATCAGTCAATTTACATATAAAAAGTCACTCTGAGTGACTGATTAGTAATAAAAAATGAACAACAAAGTAACACATTACATAGAAAAAAGTGGCAGGTCTACTATTTTGTTGCATTTACACTCCAAGATTTAAAGGGATAGTTCACCCCAAAATGAACATTCTTGTCATCATTTACTCACCCTCAAGTTGTTCCAAACCTTTATGAGTTTTTTATTCTGCTGAACACAAAAGATGTTTTGAAGAATACAGTTGAATACAGTACTAAACAGTTGATGGGCCCCATTGACTGCCATAATATGGGTGAAAAAAATACTATGGAATTAGGGCTGTGACGGTGGCAGTTTTTTTACCACCACGGTGGTAATGGACCAATTACCGGCGGTGGCGCAGTGGTTGGGGGCAGTGATGCGCGGGTTGATCCAAAATGAGCGGGTGCCCGCGGCCACCCGCGGTTACCCGCGGTTACGAGTCATCCAAAAATATTTTTAATGATATTCGGGTCACGGTCGGTCGGATCGTCAATAAATCCTTATTTACCTTTTGAATGTTGAGCGTTATTAACTTTTGAATAAATGCTGACGCGGGACAAAATGCCCGATTTCCCAAAACGTTGAACTGAGCAATGCCATTGTACCATTTTAATAGGCTACTTTTAAACGCATTTAAAGTCAGTTTTATGTATTTTCTGAGAGGGGGCGGGATTTTTGTTGGGAAAGTCGGGGGAGAGACGCACACTTCGATTAGACTGGATAAACACATGCAGCATCTTAATTGTTAAGAAAATTAAACGAAATAAATGAATAAATCAAGCCTGTATTACATAACACTAGGCTATATCATACAGCATTCAGAAAAATAACAGTTTGCGCTCCTAAGGGCTTTCACACTTTTCCAAATGTTTTCCAAATGTGGGCTGATGAATTCTTCAAGCCGGGTCGAAACATAAACATCGCGTTCATCAATAATATGCATCTGGAGCTGAAATGGAAAATGATGGGCCGCCGCAAGAACTGCCTGCTCTCGCTGCTGCACCTCTGAGCGCACCACGTCAGGGCCTGAAACATTTTCTCAATGGCCCAATGAGCTACGATGAGCATTTACTACTTTTAAAAAATGCGGGTCAGGAAGCGGGTCGGGTACAATATTTTCTTCTTTTTTTTTTGCGGTCCGAGTTGCGGGCGGGTTAGTTGAAAACGTCGGTCGGGTGCGGGTTGTTTATACATTGACCCGCGCATCACTGGTTGGGGGTGGGGGAAAACACATACACATATAGGCTATACAGTGGGGAGAACAAGTATTTGATACACTGCCGATTTTGCAGGTTTGTTCATTTACAAAGAATGTAGGTACACAAAAACAAAAATCCACAGAAATACAGGAAATCACATTGTATGATTTTTGAGTAATTCATTTGCATTTTATTGCATGACTTAAGTATTTGATACATCAGAAAAACAGAACTTATTATTTGGTACAGAAACCTTTGTTTGCAATTACAGAGATCATTTGTTTCCTGTAGTTCTTGACCAGGTTTGCACACACTGCAGCAGGGATTCACCCACTCCTCCATACAGACCTTCTCCAGATCCTTCAGGTTTCGGGGCTGTCGCTGGGCAATACGGACTTTCAGCTCCCTCCAAAGATTTTCCATTTTCGTTCAGGTTTGGAGACTGGCTAGGACACTCCAGGACCTTGAGATGCTTCTTACGGAGTCACTCCTTAGTTGCCCTGGCTGTGTTTCGGGTCGTTGTCGTGCTGGAAGACCCAGCCACGACCCATCTTCAATGCTCTAACTGAGGGAAGGAGGTTGTTGGCCAAGATCTCGCGATACATGGCCCCATCCATACGGTGCATTCGTCCTGTCCCCTTTGCAGAAAAGCATCCCCAAAGAATGATGTTTCCACCTCCATGCTTCACGGTTGGGATGGTGTTCTTGGGGTTGTACTCATCATTCTTTTTCCTCCAAACACGGCGAGTGGAGTTAAGACCAAAAAGCTCTATTTTTGTCTCATCAGACCACATGACCTTCTCCCATTCCTCCTCTGGATCATCCAGAAGGTCATTGGCAAACTTCAGACAGGCCTGGACCTGCGACCTTGCGTGCGCTGCAGGATTTTAATCCATGACGGCGTAGTGTGCTACTAATGGTTTTCTTTGAGACTGTGGTCCCAGCTCTCTTCAGGTCATTGACCAGGTCCTGCCGTGTAGTTCTGAGCTGATCCCTCACCTTCCTAATGATCATTGATGCCCCACGAGGTGAGATCTTGCATGGGGCCCCAGACCGAGGGAGATTGACCATCATCTTGAACTTCTTCCATTTTTGAATAATTGCGCCAACAGTTGTTGCCTTCTCACCAAGCTGCTTGCCTATTGTCCTGTAGCCCATCCCAGCCTTGTGCAGGTCAACAATTTTAAACCCGGATGTCCTTACACAGCTCTCTGGTCTTGGCCATTGTGGAGAGGTTTGAGTCTGTTTGATTGAGTGTGTGGACAGGTGTCTTTATACAGGTAACGAGTTCCAACAGATGCAGTTTATACAGGTAATGAGTGGAGAACCGGAGGGCTTCTTAAAGAAAAACTAACTGGTCTGTGAGAGCCGGAATTCTTACTAGTTGGTAGGTGATCAAATATTTATGTCATGCAATAAAATGAAAAATAATTATTTGAAAATCATACAATGTGATTTTCTGGATTTTTGATTTATTTTTTTTTATTTTAGATTCCGTCTCTCACAGTTGAAGAGTACCTATGATAAAAAATACAGACCTCTACATGCTTTGTAAGAAGGAAAACCTGCAAAATCGGCAGTGTATCAAATACTTGTTCTCCCCACTGTATATATATATATATATATATATATATATATATATATATATATATATATATATATATATATATATATATATATATATATATATATAGCCTACATTTTGAAAATAAAAAATATATACAGGGCTCAAACATCCATTTAAGCATGCGTGTTTATTTTAGTACTTCCTTCAGTGAAACAACACTACAGCCTGTAAAACATTTAAATAAATATCAGTAAATAATGGGAATATAAATAATATAAGAAAGTTACATTTTAGTTAAAAAAATATTAGTTTTATATTTCCCACAGAGGTGTGTCATGCCGCTTTGCGCTGAAAGGAATGTGGGACACGAGCAGGAAAGAGAGCATCGCTTTTCTAATATCTTCATGTTTTCTCCTGATGTTCATGTCACTTTTAGTAAAAGGTGTGAAGAGCGAATTTATCTTCCGCAGGGTCAAGAACTTTAGGCTTTGTTTGACTATGCACTGTAAGAGAAAGCAAAACGAAAAATCTCTGGCGTGTGTAAAATGTGCTATACACATAAACTTGACTCACATTAAGTCTAATAACAAGCACAAACTTTGTTAAATAGAATTTGAAGTAAAATGTATCTGTCCTACAACGTTTTGTACTTTACCACAGTAGGCTAAATGATAGGAATATACTGCTAATTAAAAGTAAACAAAAGGAAGAAATGTTTATAATCCCCTGTGAGAGACGTAAATGAAGATTTGGGAAAATCGAGTGACCAGATCGCAAAACGTAGGCAAAGCTTAATTTGGCTCACCTTACAAAGCCTACCTCTCTCGTTCGGCATGAATTTTAAATGTTTCCATGGCCGCCGCGATCAGTGCGATGTAACATGTAACATTTAATCTATTATATATTTTGTAAATAAAGCTTTGTGCTTCACTCGTGTCATAATATTCACATAAAACTGCATTCACATACAAAAGAAAAGTGTTTTGGCCGACCACCGCCGGGGATACTCAGCCACCACGGTGGCACTATTGTCACATTTGCTGTATGGAATTTAATATGGCCCAGAATTTGGTAACCCCTATTCTTCTAAATATCTTCTTTTATGTTCATCACAGATCATTTGACATACAGTATCAGATATTTTGTTCCGTTCATTGCTATGAGTATCACTGTCAATCTATTGCACGTTTAAATACAATTGTCAATCCAGAAACTTTGCAATGTGTAATTAATAAATATATATATATATATATATATATATATAGCGAGAGAGAGAGAGCGAGAGAGAAAGCGAGAGAGAGAGTTCAGATGCAAAAGCCTCTAAAAGCCACTTCGGTCAAAAATGAGACGACGATACTGAGTGAATGCTAAATCCCAGCCTCAGCCCATTCAGAAGTACCGGTACTTAGGTAGAAACCTATACATAGGAGGCTGACAAAAATGCTTATTTTAAAGAACAACGTCAGATGGACTTAGAGGCTTTTGCATCTGAAGTCTTCAAATATAATTTATTATTATGAAAATACCAGAGAAGGCTTGAAGAACTCCGATAAACCATATATTGTCATAGTCGTGTGTTTATTAGTCATGTTTAATCAATCAAAGCGTTTCAGTCTTCTGTTTATTCAGCTAAAGTGTTAATATGATGGGGATTTCCTGGAATGACATGCATTATCGTACTTCTGCAGGGTATATTTCAAGTCTTTCCATGAAAGCCCTCTGGCTTTCAGATGGAGCAGCATTTACTACTGATCACAGAGCCGTGCTTCACTGACAAGCTGCGCATACAATCGCAGCCTTTGCCAAATTGCGTGCGGTTTAATTTTGATTTATCATTACTTTCTAAAAAATGTTGTGTGAGTAGAGTAAAATTTCCTTGAGTAAAAAACTACTTGAGTAAGAATAAAAGAGAAGCTTATTTAAAAGTACTCATGAGTAGTGAGTTCTGAGCTGCGGATTCTACCCCCTTATAATAAACACTTTACACTGCAATCTAAAAATGTAGGAAACTTCAGCATGTTTCCAGCATTCTAGCACTATAGATCATGAAACCTGAGTGCCTAAACATGAGTGAATCTGAAATTACACAACTAATTCTATTGCTTTTTTTCAGGGAACAAATCTCAGCGGGAGGAGCTGGACTCCATCCTCTTTATTTTTGAAGTAAGTCTTTTCTACAAGTACCTTCAGTGTGCACTGTTAAGTGTTGTTTGTTGCTGTTGAGTTGTTAAACAGCTAGACCTCTGGTATCTCCGGATCTGTTTTTGTTTGCCTCACCTGCAGGTCTTCAGGTGATTTTGCACTGATGGTGTTTTTCTAGACTTGTGTGCTGCTCTGCCCAAAGCAGGTTTTTCCACTCTCGCTCTCCTGCTTTTCCTGTGTTTTTCCCGCGTGGCTGAAAAGTAGACACTAGTTTGCAATACAAATAGGCAGGCAGGGCATTCTCTGGTTTCATTTGCTCAGGTAGGTGAACAGTCTTTCTTTTTTAGGAAAAATAGAGTCTCGGTGTGAGAAGAGAGTTTGCGTTGTATAAACAGAAGTTGACTTGAAAGGTCACCCTGGAGAAATGCCTTTAATATGTTTAATCAGAATAATTGCATATCATATCATTTCAAAGCAGCTTTACATAAAAATGCATGTTTCTACATTACAATTTACAGTGATCTGTTACCAGAGGTGACTGTGTCAAAGTAATGTCCATATCTCAAAAATGTACAGTTCTAAGATAATACAAATTATACAAAAAGCATGTATTAATTTAGGCAGAAACAATGATCTCATTAAAGCAATTATTACAAGTTGTGATCATATGATTACAATATATAGAATATTTGGTGGTGGTGCATTTTGATTTAGAGTTGGCGTCATCTGAAGTCCTCACAGGGGTTGGCGTCGTCTCTTCACAGGTGTTGGGGTTTCTGAAATCTTAAGAGGCTGGATCCAAACTGAAGCTGACGTACTCTCTAGTTACCTCGGGATGGGACAGAAAAGCAAATGGAAAATAATTAGCGTAGCTGCTGTTATAATATATAGTCAAACAAAAAATTATTCAGACACCAGATATAATATTTACCAGGCCCTGTGTATTATCATTGCGCCGCTGCACCCATGGTACGGCAGCAAAGTTTCTTGATCATTACGCAGGAATGAGATTATAGTCCCTAGACATATCAGTCTAGAAAATCACAACCTTTCATTTTCCGTTGGTCTTAGTACACAATGTAACTATACGCATCACAACATGTAAATAGGAAAATGTAGCGTTGTAAATAGGTAAATAGGCGTTATTTTGTCACTTATTGAGCAGTAGACTAGCTGGAGCCGTTTACCTCCAGTCTTTGTGCTAAGCTAGGCTAGCAGTGGATGCATCAGACAGAGTTATGAGAATGGTATGAATGGATTTATCTAACTCTGCGGGATACGGCGAATAAGCTCCCAAAAAGTCGCTGTGTTCCTTTAAAGGGCCTAAAACAGACCTTTGCAACATTCCATAATTTACTGATCGTTAACTTGGATAATTCCCCATTTAAATAAACAATACAGAATAACTCTCTGACATGGTCATTCCCTTAACTAGGGCCCTATTAGGGATGGGCGATTGCGATATACATTACAGCCTCTTGCGATAACTATATATATCACGATATATAAATTATAATAGAACCATTTCAGAACAGGTTACATAGACCCTAAGGAAAGCCAAACTGATAAATGTATTAGTTTTTTTTAAGAAAGAAAGAAACGTTGTACGTAGTTTTGAGAACATTTATTGTGCAAAACTGTAATTATATAACATAATGTTGCAGATAAATAAAATTCAAGTACAAATTCTTTTGTGTAATGCACAGATACTTTAAATAAAAACCAAGATGTAGGTGTCTTCGTTTCTTCAGAACACAAATGAAGATTTTTAACTCCAACCGTTGCTGTGTGTCACTCATATAATGCTTGTCAATGGGGTCGGATTCTATTAGAGTAAAAAAAACATGGACAGACAACTTCAAATTAAACCCTGCGGCTCGTGACGACACATTGATGTCTTAAGACACGAAACGATCGGTTTCTGAGAGAAACCCAACGGTATTTATGCAATTAATTTCACCTCATATCAGACGAACGCTTCAGCTCTCCAGACTGCCATCACATCCTGTCAGTGAGGTCAAATAGCAGCCGGGTCATAGATATGTATACGTAGATCCTCATTCGAGTGATCCATGCCATGATCCGCGCAGGCACTAATGAGGTATCTATGTATGACCCGGCTGCTATTTGACCTCACTGACAGGATGTGATGGCAGTCTGGAGAGCTGAAGCGTTCATCTGATATGAGGTGATATATTTGCATAAATACCGTTGGATTTCTCTCAGAAACCGATCGTTTCGTGTCTTAAGACATCAATGTGTCGTCACGAGCCGCAGGGTTTAATTTGAAGTTGTCTGTCCATGTTTTTTTTTACTCTAATAGAATCCGACCCCATTGACAAGCATTATATGAGTGACTGACAGCAACGGTTGGAGTTTAAAATCTTCATTTGTGTTCTACTGAAGAAACGGAGACACCTGCATCTTGGATGCCTTAGGGGTAAGCAGAAATACATAAAATTTTCGTTTTTGGGTGAACTATCCCTTTAATAAAGGAACAGATACTGTGAATTATAGGGAATAGGGATGTCATGATACCAAAATTCCGGTAGTCGGTACCAATACCATACAATTTTGTTGGTATGCTCGTCATTCAGACGCAGAACGTGCAGGAGTATTTAAATAGTATTTTGTAGTTTGCAATTATTTGAGGTGGAAGAACAGATTAGTCATGTGACTCTCTTAACTGGTGCTGTTGCCCCACACACTCTACATAGTTTAGTTTGCTGCTGTTAGTCGGACGGCTTAAATCCAAATAATGGACGTTGCACCGGTCTTTTTCACCAGCTCCTCCGTTTCGTTTTCAGCCATGTTTACTCAAGATGACGGATACGATGATGCGTTGAGCCAGTTGCAGCTCGTGGCTCTAAATTTCACGGGTAGATTGCGTCATCAACATGCATTATCGCGATATGACCATATGATTATTGGTCCGGCGCCCTGCCACAAATGTCCACTAGAGCACAGAGGAATAGCAGCTTTTTCCGTGCTCCGGCGCAGTTAGCGCTCACACTACATGCATACCTCGCCTGAGTCCCACTGAACCGTGCTTTAGCTCACCTCTTCCAAGCGGGCCAGTGACGGCTAAACGAACCACGCCTGGGCACAGTACGGAGCGATTACACTAGTCAAACGAACCAGAATATGGGGGTCAAACGTGCTCGGGCACGGTGTGTGTGTGAGTGGTCAATTAGACAAATGAGTGTGTCTGCGCCATTCATTCACACAAGATCATCCAGGATTCATATTTATATAGTCTATTGCGGTTGATATTCACAAACGCTAGTCTAAATCGCTATTTATTTAAGTGTTCTGACCTGCTTTTTATTTGTTCATCAAAAGTGTTATACAATTACGTTTTTATGACTGGTTTCCACGATTCCATCTACGTTTCTGCATTGCAGAAATAAAAGGGCCTTACTTAATATTTCAGTCTTTCTACTCTCTAAGGCAAGTTGGTTCACTTGGCAGCCATCTTGGTAACACCCCAGAGCTGCTATTGTGTATGTAGGCAAAATGAATAGCTCCTATCTACAGTACTTGAATAGGGGAAACCATCAGAACCTGTCTAACGTGTTTCAGGTCAGTAATAAAATATGACAGCAAAAACTTTTTCCATTCTTTGTCCAGTGTTTGTGCTATTTCTCTCTTGGAGTTATGAACATCAAAATGTCTTTGTACTCTTTTAAACTAGAGTTGCGGCTTTCTCCTAACCTTGCACAAGTGCTCATCGACATGGGTGTTGTTGCTGTGGTCTCCAGTAGTTGTTGTGGTTCCATCTTCTTTGTTTCTTCTTTGACTGTGAAACAAAAAAGTCTGTGTTGCCACATTTTAGACCTATTAATTGATGCAGATAATAGCAAATGCTTGCACAAGCTGAGGCTAGAAAAACCGGTCTGCTTGCATACCAATGCTAGCCAATATGAAGATATAATTGTATATCGATGATGTCTCACAAGTGCCTCAATGTCTATTACAACAGTGATGGCATTATAATATAGCCCATTTATCTTTTTTTGTGTGCTTTTCATACTATGCAATTGGTTAAAGCAATCCATTAAAGGTAAAATGGATAAGATGCGTGGTGTATGTCACAGACAGAGTTACCGTCAATGTTTGGGCAGGTAGACAATATAATTGGATATCAAATATTGACTAAAATATTTGTATATATCGCCCAGCCCTATTTTGTACTCTGCTGATAAAGAAATATGCATCACATGCACTGCTAAAAAAAACATGTTAAAACTATAGTATCAATTACGGCACAAATCATAATCATGCTTATGTTGCGTGTATTGGACAGTTTAGGGGTGAACCCGAAGCTCAAAGAAAGCGCGCACAGAAAGCCGCCTGAGGAACTGTACTTTTAATAACTCATTTTAATATCAAACGTGTCCCATTTTACGACAATCTCACATTACATGATTTTATTGATTTGCACGTTAAGTTTGGGGTTTTAAGGAGGAGCAAAAGCGGCATAATAATCACTTTATTTGATAACCATATCCTCATAATCATTGGAAGTAACATTAACCTGTTAGCCTGCACCCCCGCTTTTGAAAAAATCCTAAGAAATGGCATAATCAGACTAAAACTGTTACAGTTAATGATTCCTTTCAACTAAAATCATAAGTATGGCGTCATTTGAAAGCAGCCACTTGGCAGTTTACTGTAAATTCAAAATTAGAATTATTTTCATAATCAAAAATAGCTATAATAAGCTTCAAAGTTTTGTAAAGTTATTAGAAATATTTTTTAATTATTTATCTTTAAATAAAATTGAAGTTGGCATTTTAGCAATCTAGAAGTGCACTACAGCTGAAGCCACATGTCTGACCATGTTATATTTCAAATCTGAAGATGATAAGTCTAAAACTCTGAATTTTATTAAATGTTTTTCAAGATCATGTCATATGATTTTATTTTGAGATTTCTCTAAAATGTGAACTGATGTTTATTGCCATCTCTTCTGAGCTACCATTCAGTTTATTGTCTCTATTGTTTTGAGGTGCAAACTGCCCATTCAGTGTCGGTCTCCCCAGAACACTTTCACACCTCTCTGGACAGGTCATGGCTCTTATTAAATTATTCTTTTGTCTTCATTGTAATCACTGACGACTCTCTATTAAAACTGTTCTATTCAAACCTCAATTCTTTGATCAAACTTCTCACTTCACCTTCTAAAGTGCCTCAAATGCCGTTGTTGACAATAGAAACATTTCAGTTGGTTTTTCATTTCAGTCTATTCAAAATTATTAATAAAAATAACATATTTGCCCAGGTGGCAGGTGCATTGGCTAGCTAGCATGTTAGCTTAGCACACAATCAAAATACAATAAAGATTAAAACCATGTTTTTTCTCCAAAATTACTTTATATCACAAGTGGAATGTTTTAAATAACCTTCTGTGGTCTCATTTGGCTTCGGATCAAAAAATCAGACAGAAAATATATAATTTTACAATATTCTGCATATTGATAAAAGCTATGTCGAATAGCATTGCATTATAAATATAATGTATTATGAATACACCCAACATGGTATAAAGAACACAGACAAATCATACATCGTCGCGATTGTGTGTTTATTGTCTTCAAATGTCTCTATTTGCATCTTTAGCGATCTCAGGAAGCTTTTATTATGGACTTCTATTATGGCACATGGTATCTTCTTCGTCTGTGTGTACCATACATGGACTACATGTGCACAGAGCGCCCTCCGGCTGCCAGGATGAATTGAAAACAACACATAAGAGTCTCCATCGCTCATGATTAGGCTACATCTGCGCATTTTGAGGAAGTATTGAATAAAAAATACTCCTCTGTTTTAGGGCTGGGCGATATATCGCATGACATTGTTAGGCGCATCTCGTCAGTAAAGCCGGTTCCTTGATTAGTAGTAAATCGCCATCACCTGCTTTCAGATAGAGCGGCATTTACTACACAGAGCCGTAGTTCACTGACAAGCTGAGCCATATCGCATTAATTATCGCAGGCGATACGTCCGAATGTATCGCCTGTATTTATTATGCGAATGCATCCCTAATAAAAGAGAACTTGAATGCAGGGTGTCTACAGGTGAGTCAGTGGTGTAAAAAGCTCTTTAAGAGTCTGAGTAAATTGTGTATATTCAACATATTTTCCCTCCTACTTTCGGGTGTTTTTAAAATTCCAGCTCTAGCAGGGTTTTCTGCCCTTCATTTTCAATTTCAATTTATTTGTACAGCACAATTAAAAACAACTGTATGTGCTGTACAAAAAATTAATAACAGTAGAATAAAATTCAGACATGAAGAAAGACAAGCCACGCGAAACAACAGCACAACAACACAACAACACAACATGCAAGACAGATATGAATTGAAGAATTTATGAAACAAGACTCATGGATTATGAGCCAAATCAAATAAAAATGATTTTAACTTTGATTTAAAAATGGATAATGTGGGAGCAGTTCTGATTTGCAAAGGCAAGCTATTCCAAAGTCCCGGAGCAGCTACGGAGAAAGCCCACTCACCCCTAGACTTTAGTCTAGTTTTGGGACCCCTAAGAGCCTCTGATTGGCAGACCTAAGTGCTCTCCCTGGGTGATGTTCAATCAGCAGGTGGTCAGAGAGGTCTTGGGGTGCTAATCCATGTAATGATTTAAAAACCACTAGCTTAAATTCAAAGGTCATGCTTGTTTTCGATGGAAATATTCTGATAATTGCTGAGCTAATGCTTCAACTACACCCGAAACACAAGTATATACAAACCTAACCTGAAGGAAACAAAAAATAACATTCACAATTATTGATCAAATATTACATATTTAGATAAAAATGAATTACATGGAAGTATCATGATAACTATATTATTGTTGAGTATAATGCTCGTACAGGATCAGAAAAAAGAGCTGTGAAAAATCCAAACATGGCTGACTTATGAAGACACTGTTTATATTTTTGATAGCAAATGAGAAGAGTGGACTTTGTGCTCAAACTGAACATCTCATTAGCTTCTTACAAGCTTTTCCCGCTTGCATCCGCACGCTGCGGCTGTGTAGTGGAGAGCCTGCGTACAGCGCCAGCAGGAGAGGAACCATTAGTAGATTCACGCTGTTAATGCAGCATGAAAGCTTCACAACCTCCATCTTACACAGGCCCATCTCCACCAGCACATCCTCGTTTCTCCCTCATCCCATGTCACAGCCCGCCCTGTCATGGCTGCTGTTTTGTGTTGCGATCGCGCTGGAAGGGATTACAGCAAACACCTCCATGTGGTGGGAGTCTGACCCCCTTTTTTTATGGGTCGGCAGAGGAGAGCTGATCGCTCGGGCTGCTGTCAGGCAGGGGGTGTGGGGGGCTGGTATTGTTCTACCCCTCCTCCTCCTCCTCCTCCTCCTCCTCCTCCTCCTCTGCGCCTCTCTCTTTGTGTCTGGCACCATCGAGACATCTAGTGCACTCGTGGATTATGGCTGCATTCTCCTGAGTGTGGATATGTGGTGAACACTTTCAAAAACGTGCACTCATGTTTATATCTCGTTAATGTGTAAGCTGAAGATCGTATTTGATGACACAGCACCAGGGTTATTATCATTAACTAAAACCATAAAAACATCTTTGCAACTTGAATCAAACAGTGACTGAAATAAAATAGAACTTAAACGTATTTTATTTCTGCTAGTTGCAAAGGCAACATTTCTTATTTAACTGAAATAACTAAAACTAAATAAAAACTTAAATAATAAAAAAAATAAAGCTATGTAGTGGTGCTACAGAGGTTGAAAGTTTTGTAGCACAGGCTACACAATTGTAGCACACATAAAATGTCTGTTACCAAACTCTGTAAACAGTAGTGCAGTTCATCACTTAAACAAGCTTTTATTTGACTGACAAAGAACGTTAATGTTCCATACAGGGCACATAAAATGCAAACCTTCACATTTTATTTTTATTTGCCAAAAATGGCAGACTGCTGGAACATAACACCTCTTGCTTAACATTAAAGAGATAGTTCACCCTCAAATGAAAATAAAGCCATCTTTTACTCACCCTGCTGTTGTTCCAGTTCACTATGTCCTTCTACCTTTTTCGGACCTCAAAAGCAGAAATTTAAAAAATAGTCCTGCACGCGCTCCACCATATAATGGCAGTGAATAGCGACCAGGCTAAAACATTACAAAAATTATACAAAAGTATCACGTAATGATAAAGTGGGACTCGTGCCTGTATGGAAAGTGATCAGGAGGCATACTATAAGATTTAGCGATAACGAAACTGTATTATTCAGTCAAAATACAGAGCTTGGCCGTTACTCTGTGCGTATTCCTGTGAGTCCGTGTGAGCCGTCAGCAGCCGCACTGTTGTCATGGTACCCATGATAAGCACTAGGGCTGTCAAATCAATTTTTTAATTTCGAATACAAAAAAAAATGCACATTCGAATGCAAAAAACGTGCATTAAAATTTTTGGTAGAGGCGCGCGAGATATGATGATGACATAACTGACGCGGTTTGTTTATCCAGTGTTGGTCATTTGAAAAAAGGCAGAAAAAAAGAGTGAGGACTCAGAGTCGGAGAGAAAATGGGCAACCTGTTCTACGGCGTATACAGTCAGATAAAGAGCAGTGCAGAAAAAGGCAATCAGGGCTTTGGAGCATGAGATGGATTTAAATGAAAGAGAAGATACGCTACCGGCTGACGAAAATCCTCTCATTTGGTGGCAAAAATCATGCGGTATATATGTATCCACATATTGCACAGCTGGCAAGGACATACTTGACCGTACCTCAGCAAAGTTGACCGTTTGGTGTTTTTGACGAACAATATGTAGATGTTTAGTGAGTGGAAATGGATTGTTTCTGAATGTCAGTTTGCTATTTTGTGTTCACATTACGTTGTCTGTTTTCTCAGATTACTGATGTTAATCTGACAGTTTTATGCACTTTTGTTAGCAATTTTTTCTTACATGCTCATTAATGAAATTATATTTTATTTTATTTTATTTTATTTATAAAAGTTAATGCACTTTAAAAAGTGAATGTCAATTTATTCCAATAAAAGACGAAATTTTTGATTTTGTTTACATTTGCTTGTTGCGCTCGCTTGTACCCTCTTGTGGGCATAGGAGACAATTAGGGATGCTCCGATCGGTCAGCCGGAGATCGGTATCGGCCAATAATCATATTTTATGACTCGATCGGTTCTCACTAAACTTGGCCGATCTCACGAACCGATTGCAATTTGATGACGTCATCGCGTGAGGGCGTACATGATGCATGGGGTAGTAGCATAGGCAAATATTCAAACGAGAGCTTTGAAGGCAGAAGTGGAGAAGGGTTCCATGTGAACAGCAGTCGAACACGGGTCAGTTGGTCCTAAGGGATGGGCGAACGCCGTTCGGAAGTATCGATGTACAGCAGTTTGATACGAACGCATCTGAAAAATAGCGGAGTACGCAGAATGAGCTGATGCTGGGAAAGTGCATGATACAATTTGTCCTAAACATGACATGTGCTTTATATTAAGGACTTTAAAATTACTGGTAAGATATTGTTAACACGTAGCCTATAGTTTAAAGCAGCTTGCCCTCTCAGACGCTCTACATTCCGACATTACATTCATTGTATTTATTAATAGCCTTCAATATCAACATCGTTTTTAGGACATCATTGGGAAGGATGTGAAATAAAATTATTATTAAAATAAATACAGATTTTTTTTTTATCCAAATAGAAAAACGTAGAACATACAGCCCTATTAAGTATCCTGATATGCATAGATATGCAGAAACCCCATTTATACCCCCTATACCCTCAAATAGGGCAGTATTTGAGGGGACAGCCATTAGTGGTGTCCAAAACCAAAGTGGACGTTATTGTCAGAAGTTATTTTAACTGACATTTATAAAGCGAGTTTTGTACTTTGTACTTGTAAGCAAGTTGAATAAGGAAGGCGATTGGCCGGAAGCTAGATAATGTACTTTATAAAGTTGTTTAAATATGGATATTTTTCTTACGCAAACGCATCGCTTCGCTTCAGAAGGCCTTTATTAACCTCCGGAGCAGAGTTATATGACGGACAGATGCACTTTTATGGACTTAAAAAAAACAAACAAAAATTCACTGCCATTATAAAACTTGGAGTCTTACATTGTGGGTTGTTCCCTGTCTTGTATATCTATGTATATATTTCAATAAAAAAAATAATTGAAAAAAAACCTTGGAAGAGCTAGGAAGACTTAAAGACTTGCCTCCACCTACTGGTGGTTTCATTGTTACACTTTACATAGACAGTTTTTATTTAAAACATCAAACTTTTCAAGTTTAATTTTTTACATATTTCTAAATTCAGCCAATTATATTTAAAACATTCATACAACATTATTTACCCATGAGCTGCATTAAATGTACTTTTGTCTATGTAAATGTGTCTAAATAGCACTTCAGTTCAGAGCTTCTGTGCCACTTCTGCAGTGCAAAGATTTCATTTTATTGGTCTGATTGTGTCTTATTGTTCCAACTGAATTTATTGTTTAAATTAACATTTAAAAACAAAAATTCTATTTTAATTTAAGAAATTTACAAAACATTAGAAAAAAAAGTTCTTATAATGGTAAAAATGCCATTATCACGTGATCTGCCACTTGATATCATTGGGTTCTGCAGTTGAGAGCGACTTGGCGACCTCCAGAAATTTGATTACCGTGTGCTCCCACACACCTTTAACCAAGAGCAAAGACATTTTGATGGTAGCTTTTTTTATTTCTTTTGCTGTTTACTCTATTTAATCACATAAATCTATGTGATTTTGACCAATGAGATGTCACCTAAGGTATGTGAACCTTAGGTGACATCTCATTGGTCAAAATCACATAGATTTATATTGAACATATAAAACGTTTCTTTTGAATCTGATTCACACAGCATTTCAGCTTTCCATGTGGACAGGCAAATAACGTGATGCTGAAAACGTATCGTGGTGCGCCTGTTTGGGACATGCTGCTACAGTTATTCCATGTGCAGTGAAATCAGGCTTCGTCTTGCATTGCAGCGCTACACAATAAACAGATCAACTTTCTCGCCCTTTCTTCCAGACTCGATACAGCCACTGCGGTCTGAAGTTAACTCGAGCATTCTGTTGTCTCAAACACACACTCCTGGCTGCTCATGAAACTACATGGATGGTGAATGAGAGCACTGTTATCACCCTTGATAGTCATTAGCTTAAGGCAGTTCCTTTGGCATCCAGATGGGCACATAATGGTGGCTTCCTCTCTGCTATGAGCTGCCCACAGACCCATCTCCCACTCACAGGTGCCACACACACACACACACACACACACACACACACACACACACACACACACACACACACACACACACACACACACACACACACACACACACACACACACACACACACACACACACACACACACACACACACACACACACACAAAGAGCCTCTTATGGCAGAAGGGAGATGCTTGGCACAAACAAGACACATTTGCATGGCTTTCCATCTCCTCTTAAAACGGTCCCAAACGTTTCTCTTAAGAGTCGCATGTAATCTGAGATCTTCCCTTTATAACTAGCTTCAAATCAATGCAAATTATTTCCATAGTCTAATGTATTTCTGACTTAAACTGGATGTTGTGGATAAGCAGAAAGACTTCCATTGAACATATAGGGCCCTATCATACACCCGGCACAATGCAACACCAAGTGTTTTTTTAGTTTCACATCTAGTGCCACGTTTACTCGCGCCCATCTGTTGGATCCATATGCGGCCGATAACCAATAATTCTTTATATTTGAAAGCCGATAACGATTTAAATTTTACGTTTTCAGCTGTCTTTTGAATGTTGTCAGTGATTTTGCCATCCGGATGGCGGTGGGAAAATCATTCCACCAGCAGGGAACGGTGAACGAAAAAGTTCTGGAAAGGGATTTCATGCCTCTCTGTGATGGTACCACAAGCCGTCGCTCCTTATATAATGCCATAGATCTAAATATAATGCCGCCATAGATCTAAATATAATGCCATAGATCTTAATATAATACCATAGATCTTAATATAATGCTGCCATAGACCTAAATATAATGCCATAGATCTTAATATAATACCATAGATCTTAATATAATGCTGCCATAGATCTAAATATAATGCCATAGATCTTAATATAATGCCATAGATCTAAATATAATGCCATAGAACTTAATATAATGCCGCCATAGATCTAAATATAATGCCATAGATCTTAATATAATGCCATAGATCTAAATATAATGCCATAGAACTTAATATAATGCCATAGATCTAAATATAATGCCATAGATCTTAATATAATGCCATAGATCTTAATATAATGCCATAGATCTAAATATAATGTCATAGATCTAAATATAATGTCATAGATCTAAATATAATGTCATAGATCTTAATATAATGTCATATATCTAAATATAATGCCATAGATCTAAATATAATGCCATAGATAATGCCATAGATCTAAATATAATGCCATAGATCTTAATATAATGCCATAGATCTAAATATAATGCCATAGATCTAAATGTAATGCAACACTTTTCACGATTAGTTAACCATGAGAGCTGTAATTGTAAAAACGAGCTAAAAGAGAGAGTAATACCATTTCAAATGCAAAGATGTCAGCCAATCACAGCAGTGGGTGTTTACACTGAAGTCTCACAGCGGACACGCCCCTTAAAACAGAGCGTTCAGAGCAGAGGCTGAAATCAGGGTAGGAAAAATGCCTTTTATTTATAATTGATGACATTTTTTGATGTAAAAAGCATTCTAACATTATAAGTGCACCCCAGGAAACATCATAAAACAATAATAAAAAATGCAGTTTATGACCCCATTAACAGTGTGGTAAATGGTAAAATGAGTAGATTATTTCTGACTAGTCTACAGTGGAGGCATTTCTTTCATTTGAGTTTACTCGAGTATGCTAACTGCTCTAAAGGAAACGTGACGCCAATGTATAAAGTTAATAAAGATAAAGTTAATAAGTTAAATTATTGCTGTTGTTATTATTAAGTTAAAAGTGAATCGTGTTATTATTACTGGTCCCCGCCATGAACCCTGGCCCACAGCAAACAGAAGTGAACCGAACCGAACCGAACCGTGGCTCCAAAACCGTGACATGAACTGACGGTGACATAGGTGTATCGTACTTACACCCCTACCAATAACATTAAAAATGAACATGTATCGGCCGATACCGTTATGGTGGCCAATAAATCCTGCATCCCCAGTTAATACCATGACTGTAAATGGAATGGTAACTTACAGTTAACTAATTAACATCTTTTTACTGTAGCATTTACAGTATTTTTTTGTAAACACAATTTTTTACAGAGCATGAAATTTCATCAGAATATGGTTAATATGACTGCATCAGCGTCTGTGAGAAACTTGCTGGAATCCCTGACCCGCTTTCACCGGACCAGTCCTGAACGCTGTGGTCTCATGCCCTTCTGTCAGTCACTCGGTAAAATCGGCAGACCTCTGATCCCTGAATCTCTAATCTCATGTCCTGTGCCTCCTTCCTGTAGCCCATCTGACCAGTCTGACCCTGGGTCAGGGCTCTCCCGCAGCTTGACTTATTTTGCTGACTGCTTAGTCTCTAGTGAACAAGGGGCACTTTGCTGATGGACATGTTCCTCTCCTTTTATCCGGTATGGAGCCTGAATGAAGCGCCTCTGACTGCACCACAGAATCGGTTGTTTGAGTGTTAAATATGGTTATGTTCATGCGGTTATGAAAGAGAGTGACAGCCACACTCTACAACTTACTTATATAAGATTTTTTTTATAAACTCACGGCGCATACACAATAGTCTCCGGGCTCACAGCTCCCCGGAAACAAATATTTTAACGATTCATAAAAGATGAATCGCTGTCTGGCCATCTGGAATTTCAGTATGGAGATAAAGATTAGGATTGTGATTTTTCAGGTGTTTTACCGCACACCGTGAGTGTATTTTAGTAAAAAAATATTTGCTTTTGACATCTTATTTATCCATTTTATTAATCCATTTATTTTTATTATTGACTAAGAAAAAGCTTGTTTTATAATTTTCTCCACCTGGTTTTCAGGACTCTCAACCAGTTTGAAGAGAATGTTGATGTTTGTTCATAAGAGTATGTAGAACGGATGAGCAGAACCAGCTAGTTTTTGTCATGAATGCACACGCAAATTAAGAATTGGTGCAATATCATGAGCAAAATACTCACAATGGATAATTAAATGATTGTTTCAGCACATCCCTAATAAAATGAGAGCGAGTTAATATGATGACTTCTCTACCAAATGTTATCAGAGTATGAGCAATCCATTTGTAATTGTGCCCATTCTCTTATGAACAGCCAATTGGCCATCAGTGACGTCCATTTAGGCACATTAGGACACATCAGTATGCGAATGGACTAAAAAGGTCATAAATAAGAGAACAAGAATCTGTAACTCAGTCTCTCTCTTTCTCTCTCTCTCTCATCCCTCACTTCCTCTCTGCTCATCAGTCATTGACCTTAAGTAACCCTGTGATTTAGGGATGCACCGAATCCAGATTTTTGGGATTCGGCCGAATATCGAATCCACTGGTTGAGGTTCTTCCGAATCCAAAACCGAATGCTGAATCCTACTCCCATCCTCAGTCCATTATCACAGTTAACACATTAATGAAGTAAACAACGTCCACAGCAGTGTAGGGATGCTCATATTGCAAAATATGCTATGCGGTTTTAAAATACAGTCGGTAGTACAAGCTCCTGACTGGTGGGAAGCAAATGAAAGGCTCTGTATCTCTTATCTCTGTATTCCCGGGGGAAAAGTCAGTGCCATCTGAAAGCTTGTTTAAGGCTTTTCGTAGTGTGGTTTTGGTCAAGTTTACTAAAGTAAAGATTGTTTCCTGATGGTTTATAGAACAATTACTCTGAGTCGTTTGAAAGAACAACAGTACGGCGAGCACAGAAGGCGCGCGCGCTGTCAGCCGAGGCTCGCGCTGTGGAGACAGACGAAAGTAGCCTATAGACAAGGCGAGAGGGTGTTTTCTGCCGCGGGTTTAACTGTCGACAGGCTGCGCTCCAGACTAACCCACATCACTTAGACATGTTACTTTAAAAAAAACAAACAAACATACAAAGTGTGGATTGAGGTAACTTTAGGCCTGCTATTTTTATTTGACAAAAAAACTATTCCGGTTCTTCACAGCTTCAAACGGATTCAGTGTATTTTCCTTTTGTCATCTTAAAAAGTATTTAGTGTAGGCCTATTTATTTTGTTCTTTTTATTTATATTTTATCTGATCTGTATGCGGCTGTTTGCGCAGTAAAATAAACCTGTGAAAAAAGTGTCTTTTTTTAACGGGTCACAGACACTCGTCAATAGTATTTTTATTTAATGCCAATTCAATATTATAATTTTATCAGTTAACAGTTAATAATCGGATAATGAGCAGCGGTTGGTTGGGAAAATTAACCGAAATGAGCATCCAATTTAATTTAATTTGAATTAAGAATAGACAACATTATGCCAGGATGACTGTCCTTCCTACCTGAAGTTGCTGCATTTTGGCTGCTGTCTGTAGATTTCCTCATGCACAACTCGTATTCTTTCGGATGTTTAATACGCAAATGTTTTAACAGCGGCTATAGTTTAGGGTCCTTGCCACCACGAGACAAATCGGCATCATTACGTTCGACCAGCGGAGTGCAAGCCTAGGGTTCGGTTCAGTGGGAAAAAATTCTAAGGTTCGGCAGAAACCAAACCCTGTTAAAAAGCCCAATATTCGGCCGAATCCGAACCCGAATCCTGGATTCGGTGCATCCCTAGAATAGATCCACCTGTCTGACTGGGAGTTTTCTGGTGCTCTCCCCTATTTTGTTGGATTTTGATTTTTCCGTTTGTGGTTTTGATTTTAGGGTCTGTTATTGCTTTTAAATAAAGATAATGTAACTAGCCTACTAGGGGTGTAACGATACACTCGTGTCACGATTCGATATGAATCGCGATACTGAACTCACGATATGATATGTATCCTGATATTTTAAGCCAAAATAAAGAAGAGGTTTTTTTTATTTTTTTTACTTTTTTTATTATTAAAAATAAATATTTTTTTATTATTATTAGTGTATTATTATCAGGACCCACAAATATTCCCCCATTGCATTTATTATACATTATATTCAACATTATATATAGTAGTTTAATGTAATAATGTCACTGAAACTGCGTAAACTTAGATTTTTTCCCCTCTGGCATTACTCGCGCTTTCAATGCAGGCAGCATTCTCTCTCTCCCAGTGCTCGCTATGTCCCGCCTCTCCCGCTATTAATGCACTACACATATAAGAATGAACCATCTAAAATGCTTTGAATAATCATACTACTAAAACTAAATGTGATCTGATGATTTAAATGTTTGCGCTTTGACTTTGAGGAGTGCCGCTTTAAATAATGTAGGGCTGAAACGATTCATCGAGTTACTCGATTACAAAAATTCCTCCAGGCAAAAATTCTGCCTCGAAGCCTCGTTAAATTCCTATGACGCGCACTAAACGCGCAGGGATCTGATTCACACGGACCGCTGTTCAATGTTCAGGAAGCACACCATAGCGCGCGATACATTTGAATTTAGTTTAGATTCTAGATGCCCAGAATCACTATAGTAACTGCATGTTTTACACAGTTTATGTAAGTTGATTACCGTTCTTATAGCTGCCACACACACACACACACACGCACACACACGGTGCGCGCAAGCCCCGAAGCCATATCGCTTTCACTTTAGTCCTCATAAAGTTTGTCAAGTAAATGCTTTTAAAGCCTTGCCAGTTTGAACATTGAAGCGATTGTGCACTATTCAAAAACAACAATACGGAAAACTTCTCCGTTCAGTGCTCAGCTTTTTTCTGTGACACAGAGAGCCGAGCCGTGTCGCGTCTTTGACAACGAGCGCGCGCCCTGAAGGCAGACCTCTTTTCACGTGAAGATCGCGCGCGGAGAGCTGCGCAGAAACGCAGTGTCAACGCCGTCCTGTGACTAAAGTAAATTCACTAAAGTAGCTTAGAAACTCAACTCAACCGTTATAGGCATACATTTGAATACCTTTGAAGTAATTACAAACCACAGCTTCAATTAATAGAGACGATATGAGTAATTCACACGGGATGTTGTGACACGTTTTTTCGAACGGATGCTTCACCTAAAATGCACTGCTATGCAAGTAATGCAAGCCAAATGCAGCGTTCTATTGAAAATGAATGTATGTATGCAGTAACAAATTGCAATGAAGCCACACGCACATACACACACACACACACACACACACACACACACACACACACACACACACACACACACACACACACACACACACAGGTTGCTAGGTTACCATAGCAAATAGGCTCACCCCAGAAATGATATATTATTTGTTAGTAGCCTAATGGTAAATGCTGCAGGTGTAGAAATCTACATAAAAGATATTAACTTTGATGTCAGGGCTAGATTACAGCATGAAACCTGTTGTGCATATTAATAAATTAAATTGCTTTTCCTCTTCATTTTCGTTATGCATTATTTGTTTTGGTTGTTTAAAAACACAGATTTTTTAATCCGATTAATCGATTAATTGATCGATTAAGTGCTAGATTAATCGATTACAAAAAGAATCGATAGCTGCAGCCCTAAAATAATGTTTGCGCTCTCACTTTGAAGAGTGCCGTTCCAGCGCGTGTGCTTCAGATTATCAATGCAATAAATCACATTTCTAATCGCAAGAAAACATGTCAAAATGTCTATTCTCAAACTGTAAATGTTTAGCTGTAAATGTAATGTTTACCAAGAATTTTAATTCTGCGTTTACTCACTCTCGTGTTATTTTCGCGCGTCACGCAATCATTTGAACGTCCGTGTTTACTACATTATGCGCGTCGTGATAAATATATTCATCATATAAAGCCATTGTGTCTCTTCAGAAGACTTGGATTTGGATTAGACCACTCGATTAGTTATTTTACATTGCCTTTATGACATTTATTGGATCTTTTAAGTTTGAGAGGAATGGACTTTAAATGGAGGGACAGAAATCCCTCAGGTTTCATAAAGAATAGTGTTTGGAAGTTAAACCATTTGAGTTTACATTTGTGGTAGCCTACATTTGTAAATTTGTGTTTGGGTGAATTAAACCTTATAAATAGGCCTACTACAGCAAGTTGAGCCTTGGATAAAACAACTCTATATCGCGAATCATATCGTTTCCATCAACGATTGATATTGTCACATTTTAATATTGCGATATATCGTTTAACAATATATCGTTACACCCCTATAGCCTACATTATACAAATATACTTGCATTTTAATTGCATTAACACATTTGATCACAACTTTGACTGACGTGTGTCATCAGCCAATCAAATTTTAATGTGTAGTGATAGAACGCCCCAGAGGCCCAGCGATGTGTCGGCGCTAGGGATGGACATTTTTCCAAAATATTGTATTTGAATATTTGGGCTCATAAAAAAACGAATATTAGACTATTTGTTTATTTAAATGACGTTATTTTGAGAAAATGAGAAAGACGTTATTTTTTTTTTTATTCATCAAGTTGTCGTCACCATTTCTGAACAAACTTATGAGTAGGTAATATACACAAAAAGCTAACGTTATATCTTTAGGTTTTCATTCAGTTCAAAACATTAAACAATATGTGTGAACAAAAAAATAGGCCTAAAGAACAAAAGTATTATAAGCTCAAGCAGCGCGAGCGGAAAAAAACACTAATAAAGCCGAGCGCGCCAGTTATCGTGCAGAACGTACAAATACACTCGAGTCAGAATATGGTTATCTTGTTTATATTGTTTCACATTATAATGTTGAGAAAAACAATAATATCATGTGGATGATGATATTCTCTTAAGTTTCTAACAGCACTTTGTGTTTTCTGTTCTTAAACCCTTGAAGAAACTTAAAGGCAATTTGTCTCGAAATCATTTTGCTATCATATGCGTTATCTCGCTCTCACTCTGTGAACATCTGTGCTTACCTACACTGGTGAATGCAGTGATGGACAGCTGTCCTCATTCGACTGGTCAAACTCAGTTTCATTAAAGGGTTAGTTCACCCAAAAATGAACATTCTGTCATTAATTACTCACCCTCAAGTCGTTGGACACCCGTAAGACCTCCGTTCATCTTCGGAACACAAATGAAGATATTTTAGTTGAAATCCGAGGGCTCAGAAAGGCCTCCATTGGCACAATGCACTTTACACTCTCAAGACCCTTAAAAGGTCCTAAAGACGTCGTTACAAAGTCCATCTCACTACAGTGGTTCTACAATAACTTTATGAATCGGCGAGAATAGTTTTTGTGCACAAAAAAACCCTAAATAACGACTTCTATTATGATGACGATTTCAAAACACGGCCTCATGAAGCTTCGAAGCGTTATGAATCAGCGAGTCGATTCAGTGGTTTGAATCGCGCAAAGTCACGTGATTTCAGCAGTTTGGCGGTTTGACACACGATCCGAATCATGATTCGACTCACTGATTCATAACGCTTTGAAGCTTCATGATGCATTGTTTTGAAATCGGTCATCACTATGTAGGTCGTTATTTAGTTTTTTTTGCGCACAAAAACTATTCTCGTTGATTCATAAAGTTATTGTAGAACCACTGTAGTGAGATGGACTTTGTAACAACGTCTTTAGTACCTTTTAAGGGTCTTGAGAGTGTAAAGTGCATTGGAGGCCTTTCAGAGCCATCACTAAAATATCTTCATTTGTGTTTCGAAGATAAACGGGTGTCGAACGACATGAGGGTAAGTAATTAATGACAGAATTTTCATTTTTGGGTGAACTAACCCTTTAATTCATTTTATCAAAAGTAACTCCAAGATCCTTTTCAATGTTCATTTAATTCCAAACATCGCGAGGCAGATGACATTGTGTGATCAAATACACTTAACTTAACACGCTAGATTTAGTTATAACTGTGAGTTTTAGAGGGATGTATCATGGATTCACTGCATTTACGGCCAGCAAAGCAATATAGCAAAAATTTAAATAGTATTTTTATTTTTCGAATATTAATTACAGATCGAATATTCGACTATTTGTGCACCCCCCTAGTCAGCGCTACCCCCCTGCTGATGTCATCAGCTGTTTTAACTTTTCGCGGGTTGTGAGCGATCTATGTGAAATAAGCTATGGCCGCTGCGAATGACGGGCTGCGTGAGCTTCATGTGCATCCTGATGTCAAGCCGGTAGCTGACAAGCTGTATTTTTTGTGTGTTTCTTTTGATGTTCTTGTTGGTCTGTGTTTTTGTTTGTCTGTTTGTTTTAAGAGTGTTTGTGCCAGTGTTGATTTTGATTCCTTTCACCAGTTGCCTAAACGGTGACATGTGAGTGCAGTGGTATCAATAAATAGTTAAATTGCCTTTTTGTCTCGCATGTCCTTTTATGTTGCTTGCCCCCTTCCCAACGAGCACTTAAGAGGCCTTTATCACAGAGGAATTGAATACCGGAAGTGCGCGTCGAAGCAGTGTGCTGATTCTTCCGGTTATGCATGTTTTCAATGTGCTGTGAACACCTAGCTGAACAAACGACCATTAAAATAAGCATCTGGAGGATGATTTAAAAATCCGGACATTTTCCGAGACAGGAGAAGAGATAAACTGATCATTACTGTGTACAGGATTTTCCAAACTCTGTTGAACTTGTCGTTTTTTAATCCGACATAAGCCGAGGGTCGTAAACATACGTGATTATTTCACCACACGGTGTCAGTGCACGTCTAAATAGTGTCCGCGATTAAGTGTGTGTGAGACCTGACGAATAAGATCTGAATGAACATATTGATTTGTATTAATATTTTAGTCATTGTTCTGTCACTTTTCAGTGACAATCATTTCACTGTAGCCTACAGTATATGTAATTCACGCATTTATGCCAAAATTCAGTCACGCTGTTAACGTATTACTGTTTAAGATTAATTAAATGCTTAACATTGTTTACTTTCTTTAAGGCAGTTACCGCGCATTCATTCATCTATTTATTACAAGAAAATGAACCATGGTTTTTATTACAAATAAAATAAAACATGGTTATTGTAGTTTATCATGGTATTTTTTAGTAAAACTAATACAAATGGTAGTCAATCCACGAAAAAAAAAACATGGTTACTACATTCTTACTATAATAAAACCATGGTTAACTTTCGTAAGGGTGTTTATCAGTCAAATTAATTAAAAAATTTAACAACAGGTATGAAATATGATTAGTAAGAGAAACACTGTTAATGAGAAGACAATCACTGGACTGCGGCAGGTTAGAAATGTATTTATTATTCAGAATGCACATTTGGATGGGAACATTTCAGCAGGCTGACGATATGAGACGTAAACATCCACAGTTTGGAAATGCATAGGCTTACAACACACAAACATACAACTTCATCCCACCATATCAGTCTCACCCATGCTCTCCTCTATTCTTTTAGTGTCAGGAAATGGTCAAATCTGAGGTAAGGATGTCATTATTTAGTATTAGAGCACGGGATCGCTGCAGTTACACCCGCGTTTTGATTGAGTCGCGATGGGACCGGAAGTAGAGGTGCACTGCTTCACTTACCGGAAATAGGAAGTGTGATAAAGGCCTAGTGGGGTTAACAGTAGTGCATACAGTGCATGATTGTATTCTGTATGTACCGATGTGTGTGGTGTTGTTATGGCGACGGCGTGGGGTGTGTTGATCGTTAGTGAAGGCCCTGACTGAAACCTCATGGTACGCTACTGTTATTAGGTTATACACAACCAATTTAATGTGATCTTTTTACTGCTAGGATAAATTGCGATCTAAAAATGTGATCTGCTGATCTGGAGACTGTCTGTAGAGGAATATTTGCCACTGCTGGCCCCGGGTTGTGTAAGTCATGATTGTAAGTGAATAAATTCACAGAGCAGCAATCAAAGGCCAAGTATGACTTCATGGATACCAGGGTCAGAAATGACCTTTTCGTTTTGCCCCCTGGAATTGATTTCCGGTGTTTCTTTTACCATTGTTAGGGTAATTTTTATAATTGCCTTATTAAATTAATCTGTGTTGTCTTTTATGTCAAACACCTAAATTAAATCAGTTAATTCCGTCAATCAAAATGCTATATAGTCAAAAATATTTTATTGACACCTGCAGAAACTGGAAAACATCTGTATTTTAATTCTGCTCAAACGTGTATTTACTCAATTCATAAAGATGTTGGATTATTAAATAAACAATTTATATAAATTGTATAATAAAAGAATTAATAAGAAAATCAAGTCTTAGTTTAATGAGTCAAACAAAGTGAAAGGCACAATATGTACGATTTTTGGATTAAAATGTCCAAAAACCACTAGAACAAGGTTATATGTTTTGTTGACTTTTTTGTGAAATTTTTTTCCAAAACATTTTAAATCCAGAGAAATTAGCAATTTTAACCAGGACTTGCATTTTAATGGCATTAACACAGTTGACATAAAACCCGTGCTACCCTAGATTTCCGTTTCTTTTTGTAGAATCTAGAGTTGCCACCCGTCCCGTAAAATACGTAATCGTCCCGTATTTACAAGCAAAATGACGCGTTCCGTATCAAACCAATACGGGACGCGATTTGACCCATATTTTACATAGGTCCACACATAGTTCAATAAACACACAAGGATTTTGCAGTGTGGAGAATACTGATCGCAAATATAAACAAATCAATTTCACAATAAGTAGTACAGGAGCTCATTTGTGCGTGATTGCGTTTAAGCGGCTTTGTTGCCATAGCGGCGGAGTCTCGAGAACATACGCTGTGCCTGTAAACTTGCACGTTTTATAAAAAACATGTCGAGCTCGCGTCGCGTCCACCGTTTGAACGCAAGAGGATCTCCAGATATAGAACTGAATATCAAAAAGGTATCAATGGGTCTGTTCAGTAACTCATGATGAACCTCAGGCCAACTGCACACTTTGTGAGAAGCATTTCAGTCGCTCAGACTGACTGACTTAAAGCAACAGCGCTGACAGACACATCTGTGCTTCTAAAGGTAGCCTATAGTTTTTTTTTAATGGATAATATATTAATATAATATTCCATACATTATCAGAGCTTGGCAGACAGAATTATTATTTTTTAGACAGGTTAATTAATAGATTATAGCCTAATAAATGTAATTATTAATTTATAATTTAGCTACGCTATAATCATACATGACCAATAATCCTGTCATATAAAGTTTATGACATTTAAAAAATTATTTAGATAAAAATGGGACAAATAATTACATGATAATATAGTCATAATTTAAGTAAATTAATTACAAGCAGTTTTTGAAATTCAAAAAAGTGATTACTGGTTCAGAATGACTGCTTAAAGGGACAGTTCACCCAAAAATGAAAATTCTGTCATCATTTTCTCACCCTCAAGTTGTTCCAAACATGTACACATTTCTTTGTTATGTTGAACACATAGGAAGATTACTATGGAAGTCAATGTTGCCCCCAAAGCAGCCTGGTTACAAACATTCTTCAAAATATCTTCTTTTGTGTTCAGCAGAACAAAGAAACTCATACAGGTCTGGAACATCATGAGGGCGAGTAAATGATGACAGAATTTTCATTTTGGGCTGAACTGTCCCTTTAAAGTGCACCAAATAGGCTACTAAAAAGTTCTTTAGAAATAAATAAAATAATCAAATGTAAAATAATATAAAATGTGTTCTGTTGCAAGTTCACATACTTGATCTCATGTTTTCTTATGGTTTATTATTAAGTTGTCAATGTAATAATCATTTCATGACGTGTTTTTTTTGGGGGGGGTTGGGTTCCTTATTTTGCCCCAACCCTAGTAGAATCACCAAAGATGCTTTAATATATGATGTGTTTTATTAGACAGGTGAGCAACTGTTTGGATCATTCGTCGACAGAAAACAAACGATTGTTATTCAGCTCAACACAGTTAGTCTTCTGGTTTCTGGTGTTCTTGATTTACCGCGTGTACCATGTTTTACCGTGGCTAATATGGATCTAGCTCACTGCAGTGTGAATAAGTGTCTCATAGTAACTGAGCGAGGGCACAAGAGTAACATTATAACATAACTTTCAACACACTTAAATGTGTGTAATATGATAAAACAGCACTGCGTTACCCCACATACACATGAGCGGAAGAAGCGGAAGCGTCTGAATAAAAGCTCTGCGAAATCTAGGCGTCATCAAGCTATGCCTTTGTTTTAAATAAACAAGCTCTAGTGGCGAAAAATTACTTATTGTGGCTTTAAACGGTTAAAAACGATTTTGTGTAATTTTGTGCAGGGTCTTTTTTTTGCCTCTATGAATTTGGCAGCTTTTTTGTTCATTTTGGTGGCATTTTTGCCCCAAACTCCTGTTAATTTCTGACACTGATGGATACAATGGTGAGGGTTTTGCTTTGACATGGGGCGTTCTAATCCCAGGTTTAAATGTGCCCTAATGTTATGTAACTTTTTTATTATTTTTTTAAATAAACCAATATCAAGAGTGAAGATAGATGTGTGTATGCATTTTGTTTTGTGATTTAATGGAAAAGTAATAGTCTTAAAAGCTGTTTGAGAGAGAGAACATTGCGATCATTCTGCCACTGATGACGTCCGCTCCACATCAAGTGGTCATAAAGCATGACTGCCCCACATTATAAATGATGCCGTCAAGTCTCCGCTCATTATAACACATGCTATTGAAATGGAATTGCAGATGCTTTTTCTGATACTGTTTGTGTCAGGGATGCGTCTAATACATAGTGTTTCAAGTGTATTAGATGCGTTTTCAATAAGAGCAGGAAAGAGCAAAGAAAAGAAACTGGGTCATTTTTGATTTCATGTTGACATAAAGTTGACACAACACATGAATATCCGAGGCCTTAATATAAAGTCAGTATACTATTTTCAGTTAATGATGGAGAAATACTGCCACATCCTGTTCCTCTATTCCTCTGTTTCTCTTTCTGCCAGTCCCTGTTTTGGAGTAGTGCAGATTTTGAAACGTTTGTTGTATTAGAGTGATTTGTATTGAGTTGCTTCCCTCTTCTGGATTGTTTGGGTAATGCAGAGATGTTTCCTCTAATCTAACCTGCAGAGAAGCATTTATACAAGATGTTATTTGACCACTGGCTGATCTAGATTTCCTTCAAAATGTTGTTTATTCATAGGTTGTCCTTGGCACATTATCCAAAAGAACTTAATCAGTAAAGTGATTCAGATCATTCAGTTACTTATAGCAGGACAAATGGCAATTACTTTTTTTTTTGTCCCTGTTGTATGTTTAGGTAGAACACACTCTTACAGATATTGACTTTAGTTCTGCAGTTTTTGCCACGGAAAATGTTGACCAGTGTTGATTTAATTTCACTTTGCATTGTAGACGCACACTTTCTTTCTTAAATTGAGAAGTATTTTTTTTAGCAAAATGCTATCATTAATTTTACATATCAATGTATTGTGCTATAAAAAAATAAAAAAACTTGTTTTAATATCGTTAACTACTAATTTTCACATAAAGGTCAGCACATCCCATAGATGCTCGATTGGTTTGAGATCTGGGGAATTTGGTCAACACCTCAAACTCATTAGCCACGTTTACATGCGCACTTTTTTGTCATTCCGTTTAAAATCATTCAGATTGAAAGATTCGGTGGACTGTTTACATGAGACGTTATCTAATCCGATCTGGTGTTTACATGTGCTGACTTTCAGTAGGAATCATTTTGTGACATGCGCACACAGTTTGTCTGCCGCCTCAGATTCGTAACGTTAGTATCGTGAATCAATAGTTCTGTGTTGGTAATTTTTATATTAATTTATTTTTCTGTGGCCGGACATGCAGTAGTTTAACCTAATTTATGTCCTATACAATGGCTATTTCAACATCTGTGAATGAAAAGCATTCAAGACCTGTTCAGCATCATTACTAATAACGTACTAAACATAGATATTTCAGATGATTAAGTTAAGATACCATAATCACAAAGGTATAAATATTAACAAAAGTAATTAAAGTAGACTGTGGGTAATGTTACTTAACCAATTTGAAGCAGTTGTTGAACTTTTTTTGTAAATCTAACTTACGAGAAACAGAGAAATGTCGGCACGTCCTAGCTCCAGCAGCTTGAATGTTCCCCGTTGAAATGACAACTCTCAACGGCCACCAGGACTTACAGTTACAGGTATATAAAAGCTATTATTAGCCTATTTGTCGTAAGTGTGAAGAATCACCTCAGAAAAATAAATTATTCTGTCAGGCGCAGTTGAAGCCTAGGACAAACGCTGTCAAGATGAGATGCTGTAGCCAGGCTATGTTTGTGTCATTATTCCAACATCATGTTCATAACATGTTACGAAATAAAAAGTTTAATACCTCAGAAAAATGAACTTTCCTCTCTTGTCAACCTGGTGTGAGCGCGGCGCACGCTCTTCAGTTGAGGAGGCGTGCGCTGTATATCACGTCACAGAAAGACGTGCACTCAAAGTAATCTGATCAGGTCGTTTACATGGTGGAATTTTTCGTTTGATCGGTTCATGAAAAGGTTTATCCCACCCCTCTCAAACCGATTACAATTTCATTCGGTTTGGCCTTTTTTATTCCGATTGAGGTGTTTATATGGAGCATGTTCATTCGGATTGGACTTTTAAACCGATTACAGTGCTCCATGTAAACGCACCTAATGTTGTGCTCCTAAAACCATTCCTGAACAATTTTTGCTTTGCGTTTAATGATCTACAGCAAATAGAGAGCGCTTTGGTGAGAACTAAACAAATATTTAATTACTACATTAGTAATTTCTCGCTAGAAATGACATCAGAAGTAACAAATGTTGGTAAAAAAACATTTAGACACAAACTGACCAGCAAACGCAACTTTCGGACGCCATCTTTTTTTTGTCACAGAATGGAACGCACAGGATTGTGGGATATCAAAGGCAGCGAAGGATACAAATATGCTGCCTTCAAAAATCGATCAGATGAAGGGATCTCAGGAGACAGGGAGTGAAGCTAACATTATATTCGGACGTGCCTTGGTGCCTTCCTGCCTGTGTCCTCCGAAGGCAGCATTTTCCAGGTTTCGGACGCAGCCAAAATGTTCACTTGCTGCCTAATATATGTGATGAAGAGATAATCAGTGCTATTCACTTCACCTGATTGTCATAATGTTATGCCTGATCACCGATCGGTGTATACTTTAGTGTTTAAAAAAACAACAACTACAAGACAAACACTTTCAAAGTCAGACATCCATATTATACAATAATGCATATGATATTTTCTTTTGCTTTGTAACTCCAAATTAAAACTTCTCACAAATGCATGCAACACATTGAACAAATACTGTGTACAATATTCCATCTTACGACATCTAAAAACTTCCACCTCTCCATAAATCTCTCACCTAATACATGTGGCACTCAAACATGTCCGAGGTGTCTGTCATTGATTGAAAGCCTGTTGCTTTGTCAGCATCATGGCCTTGCAAATGAGCACTGTGACCCGTGTCTCTGCATGGCACCATGTGACATTGACTCAATGCTGATTTTCATAATGGGAAGACAAAAAAAAGCTAAATTAATCATTGTCCTCTTTAAAAATAGTGCCAGTAATAATAATAAAAAAAGAAAAATGTTTGTAATTCATCATCTCCAACACATTCATATTGGTTTAACATCTCAAAAAAAGGTTGAGGCTTTCCATTTTTACGGCAGTATGCACGTTTGCAGTCAGCAGTTTTCAGTGTTTCGTGTGGATGTGCCTCGAGGGATAAATTGTTATCATAAAATTATGATCGGACATCATGTACAAACCACGTGCTTGTGATCTCTGACCTTCCTGTGGTTCTTTTTTTGACTGATGTCATATGACTGCCATCTCCACGTCATTAACTTTCTTGTCCATATATGGAAGGACTTTGACTTGCTTGAAATTATGACCCATCCATTTCTACTGTGCCTTTGGGATATATAATCATAAACATAAACATAATCAAATTCATCTAGTCTGTGGGATGTCTGAACAGCCAATCAACTAGTTAGTCTAAAAGGGATAATTCATCCAAAAAGGAAAATTGTCATCATTTACTCAACCTCATGTCGTTTTCTTTCATTTTGATGACTGACTCATACCAACTTATTAACTTTATTGTATTTAATAAAAACTAGTTTAGGGCTGCTAATTAATAGCCGTACCTTTTATTCATCAATGTTATATTACATTATGAAATATTCTTATAATTTATGTGTATGTTCATTAAAGTGCTTGTGTGTGTGTCAACCATTTTTCATAAATAAACTTGCTTGGTTCAAATTCCTGAAAATTTGGGTCGCAGCTTAATGACCATGGAAAAATGTGGGTCCCATCATGGCCAAACCAATTGACAACTACTGGTCTAAAGGCTAATTTACAACCAATGCCAACACAACCAATATCTAAAGGCTAATTCCCCAATTCACCAACAGTGGTCGACACTTTTTTTCATTGAACATTGAGGACCCGTTACCCGACCCGGGTCAGCTGGGTCAGGGTCGGTCCCAATCTATTACTTCTATATTTGTTTTTGAAATAAATCGATATATCAGAGTCGATATACCGCCTGGCTCCAGTGTATTCTCAGTCATGCTCACCATGTGATAAGCACGCTGAGTGTGGATAAGGGCGATGCAGGAAAGCCTGCGGTAATGCTTCATCCTTATGCTCGGAGAGACACTGCAGATTAGCACAGACTCTGGCTACCGCCAGCAACTCACAAGCTCCATGCCACCCGTCTCAAATCCACCATCCCAGACACCATTGCGGCACAGCAGGGGAGCGCTTTCCGTTGCAAGAAGCATTGCCGAAACCTCAGCCTTCCTCTGCGGACCCCAAGTGTGCAGGCTTAAACTGATCCCGCCGCTGGATATCAGCTCCAGTTATTTGTCAGCTTCCTCATGACAATGACAGGCTGTAATCCAGAGCTGTCCTTCCACAGGCTGATAGACACTGAAGATCAATACGGAGGTGCTTGAATGCTCTCATACTCATGTGTCATCACGTTCCACATCAACACCTGAAGTAAATGAGATTGACACGACAGGCCGGGTCTGTTAGCACCTTGAGTGACGGCTGTCACGTAACACGTGAGATTATTGTGACATTACGGTGTCCTCTTCTTGTAGAGTGTCACAGCTGCCACTATTTGAGTGAGTTTAATCAGCTGTGGACGTGAGTGTGTGCTGACAGACTTGATCCCATGTTGCTGTTTTTTGGTTGAGTGTCTTATAATGGCATTACCCATAATGCACTGCCACTGATGATTACAGTTGTCCATTAGTCTGAATCTTAACCCACTTGTCTCTGTATGTATCACCCAACAGGGACACATGTAACTGTGAATAGACACTGATGATATGGTGTCAAAAGGGTCTTAGTGAAGCCATAGATGACACAGCAGCTGGAGCGGGTTGAGCTTTCTCTGCTGACCATAAATAAACAACCTGGAGGTGGAACCAAGAGCCCTTTAGACATTATTAGGCAAATTCCAAATGAGATGAATTAGGAGTGTGTGACTAAAAACCAAACAAATTCATAATCTATGTGGGGATTTCATCAGGGGTGATGATTTCATTTCTAGGGACATTTTTTCCTCATCAGAGCATTCTATCCTAAATAGATGTATGTATTATCTTTTATGTCAAAATCTTACATTTAATCAATAAATTCAATGCATATAATGAGACACTAGACTGTTTCCAATCAAATGAAATCAGTGTCAGGAAAATACATCTTAGTGGCATAGAAGCTGCATACAAAGGAGCATTTGGATTTGCAGTTGTATGCTACAATTACAATTGCATAAATAAAGCTGCGATTTATACAAATATTTTGAATATTGAAATATGATTTTTTTTGTATTTATGAAACTATACTTAAAAAGACAGTCTACCCAAAAATTAAAATTACCCCATGATTTACTCACCCTCAAGCCATCCTAGGTGTGTATGACTTCATTATTTCAGATGAACACAATTGGAATTATGTAAAAAAAAATTGCTCTTCCAAGATTTATAGTCAAGTCAAGTCAAGTCAACTCTATCTATATAGCGCTTTTTACAATGCAGATTGTTTCAAAGCAGCTTCACAGTGTTAAACAGGAAAATAATACAACAGAATTTTATTGGGCCGTACAGCAGCTCCGGAGAGCTCAGTTCAATTATCATACAGTGACGATGTGGGCATTAGATCAGTAATTAGATCAGTAATTTAGTTTATATGGTTAATTTAGTTTACTAATTAGATTTGTTTGGAAATTTAGTTGAAAATTTAGTGGCAGTGAATGGCTTGATTTTTAAGTCAAAAAAGGTTCATCCATCCATCCATCCATCATAAAAGTAATCCATATGACTGGGGGTTAATGAAGGTCTTCTGAAGTGAAGCGATTTGTTTTTTGTAAGAAAAATATCAATATTTAACTTTAAAATCTAAACTTGCAAGCTTCCAACAGAGGGCTGCACGCATCGATTTACGGAGAAAGAGTAACGCTTGACCTGACACACGACGTATTGATGAATGCGGTCATGAATTAGAGTCTAAAACGAGACTTTAAAGAGAAATGTGGGAGGAGCTTGAGTTTCTTGCCCAGCCCTATTTTTTGAACCGCGAAAGGCATCAAAGCTTACACTACTCCTACAGCCAACGTCATATATCGCGTCACAAGTTACTCTTTTGTGTAAGTCAGCTTGCGTAGGCCGTCTGCCAGAAGCTATTTTACTGTATAAAGTTTTAAGGCTTACAAAAACCCACCACTTTTCTTCACTTTTCTTCTTTTATCAACCCCCCCTGGAGTCGTATGGATTACCGTTATGATGGATGGATGCACTTTTTTGATCTTCAAAATCACGACAGTCATTCATGTCAGCTTGGAAGAGCCAGGATATTTTTGGATATAACTCTGATTGTGTTCGTCTGAAAGAAGAATGTCATATACACCAAGGATGGTCATTTTCATTTTTGGATGAACTATCCCTTTAATGAAACTAAAACCACCAGTAGATGGGTCCTTGAGCCATTTATTCAACTGATTCATTCACAAATGCTGATTCATTCAGGAAGAAAACACCACTGTTTGTTGTTCAGAGACACACAACAGTTTGGTAATGACTTTGTTTGGAACTATTATATTTGGTGAAATAGAGTAAAAACAAAATGGCAACACTTTACAATAAGGTTTCATTAGTTAACATTAGTTAATGTATTAACTAACATGATCTAGCAGTACATTTGTTACTGTATTTGTTCATCTTTGTTAACGTTAGTTCGTAAAAATACAGCTGTTCATGGTTTGTTCATGTTAGTTCACAGTGCATTAACTAATGTTAACAAGATTTTAATGCCTTAGTAAATGTTGAAATTAACATAATCAAAGATAATTAATGCTTTATAAGTGCAGTTCATTATTAGTTCATGTTAACTAATGTTAACTAATGAACCTTATTGTAAAGTGTTACCAACAAAACAATATTGCGTTTAAAATGTAACTACATTACTTCACACTATTACAAATATATCACATTTGCAGATTTTTGGGAAAAACAGAAAAAAAGACAAACTCATATAGGGGCCTTTTTCCCACAATATCTTGATTTTTGTCCTCAAGTAGTTGACAATGTCACTTTGTAAAGAAAGACTCCGCCTGCGCACATACGCATTCAAACGTGCATGCCTATAGATTAAACACGTAATGCGCATGTGCATGCCGTCATTGTTTTCACAGATTCGTGTTTTTGAATTTTACATGGAGATGATAGTTTTTGCCTTCCAAAGTTTGCGGTCTCAGTCTACCAAAACACGGTTGTCATGTAAATGAGCACATTACGCTGTTACGATGCCTTAAATCAGTGGTCACCAACCTTTTCAAGCCAAAGATGAAAGGCAAGATCTACCTATACATTTTCATGGGCGAAAAACTTAATGGGTACCTGTATTTTTTTTACAGTCTATGGTTTTTACAGATCAGATATCAATCTGATTTATTCCATTTACACTTGGAAACATAAATGTGTCTCCGCAAAACGGATATAAATCCAATCTTCAATTCCCATCTGCTATATGCAGATTTAATGGAGTTCACATCACCGAAATCAACAGATTTGAGCTGCATTTTATTAATGATCAGCTAATTTCAAAATCAAAGACCGCAATAGTAGAGAGCGCGGCAACAGCACTGGTAAGATCATTTAGTTTCTTTACTTTTAATGATGATGATTGTGTATTGAGCGTCTGCAACTTTCACTTTCATTTTCGGCATTTTGATGAAGAGATCAGCTGCTCGTCTGCGGCGATGCATGCTGCAGTAGCGCTGTCATATCTGGCTATATAATTTCATATAGCCTATAATGCTCTCACACATTTATTTATTAGCATTGTTGGGAGGAGGACAATTTACATGTGGTTTCATCAACCAGATGCATTTACACTTGTCCAGTTTTGTCTGGAATGCGGCCCAGACCACCTCCTGGAGTGGTTTGAGTGATCAGAATGCGTGTCGGAGGGCATTTCCACCTGGTCTTTTCATGATTGAATCCAGCTATCTGATCAGAGAGAACGCAAGTGACCATGTGTGAACAGGCCCACTGTGTCTGGTGTTCTCTGCTCCGCGTCTGGACTCTCCTCTTTGCGTCCGTCTTCAGCGTGTCCCATCTCTGACCTGTGTTAACGTCCTATGACCTCGTAATATTTTAACACAAATGACATTCGGGAAATGATTGCAATGCAGTTTGTGTGCAAGTCTGGAATAAACGTCGGCCAAAATGAATAAAATCACTTACATTGAGCTCTTGTGCTTTATGCTATTAGTTTGTGTTTACTGTGTTTTCTTTTTTCCCGTCAGAAAATTCTTCAACTTCTACCTGAGAAAATCAACAGTCGATGGCAGTTTCACAGTATAGGTAAGTGCTGTTCAGACCATGTTACACTGACGTGGTTCATTTTAGCTGTTGAAATTGACATATTGCTTACAGTATCACTATTTCTTTGTGCATTATTATTTATGAGTCAGTGTGTATGAGTTCTGCTGGTAAAGCAGGTTTCCGGAGAGAGTCAGTGTAACCTGGTTTAATACTTTCTCAGAGAAAATAATTAGCTACAGAGAGAGTGAGAGCAGAAGGTTAATAAATGAGAAATGCAAATGAGAGGCTTCATTTGAAATGCAAATTACTGAATTAAATTATGCATCTCGTGGTTTCAGTCCTCCGTACAGGAAGACCCTCAAAGGAGGCAATAACCTCAATTACAGCCCTCCACATAGAGACAGACAGACAGACAGACAGACAGAGTTTATTGATCCCCAAGGGAAATTCAAGCAAAAATTGATGCAACTGTTTCTAGGTTTATCATTATTGATTTCAGTTATATGTATTATTATTTTCTGTCATGAAGTATCAAAACATAAGATAGTTGATTATAAGATTATAAGGGGAGTTGTTGTGTGATCCACCGCTGTGCAACTGAGGGCAGGGCCATCCTCTGGTGCAACTGGTGCAACTGGTGCAACTGCGAACGGACCAATGGGGAATCAACCCACACACCCCAATAGGCGCTTGCAGATTTTTGCCATTCATTTTTTTCTAAAAGAATTTGTATAAGCCTTGGTTATAAGCCATAAAACCAAACCAACTAGCTAGGAGGTGATTCACAATATTACAAACTTTGTGTACCTAACCTAACGGCCCTTATAAAAGCCGTTAGGTTCACAGTCTTGTACCTTTGTTTTTTGTCAGATTTTCAAATATGTTTTTGCTATAAATCAAAGTTTGTAATATTGTGAATCACCTCGTAGCTGGTTGGTTTGGTTTTATGGCTTATAACTGGCTTATAATATGGCTTTTATAAGGGAAATAACAGCAATCCCATGAAGCCTTGCATACTACATAATCAAATTTTAAATTCGATATTGACTTTAGACCAGTATTTTTTGGTGTTATTTAAAGGGCGTGTTAGTAATATGCGCCTATGGGCGGGTGCACAACGCACGTACACTCTGCTTGTTACACACACAGGGATGTGCAGCAGCACACACACATTTTTAAGTATTAAAAATGAAAGGATTCCTCTCTGGAGAAGATTCCTCCATGTAAATACTGAATCCACGATGGTGCGAGCACACCTGGTTTTTAAAGCGAATGGGAGAGGAGACTCTGATTGGTTTATTGCACGTTACGCGCCTAAAACACAGCCATGACTCATTAAGAGACTAGGTACAACCCTTTTAGACCATGCACCTGACGCGCTGACCGTTTTTTCCGTCGTTAAAATAGCAAAAGTGGATTAGGACGCCGTAAGTGCACCTGCACCATGAGCTTCAGACCATGAGCTCAGATCATTAAAATAGGGTCCTTAGACATTTATTGCAAGGTATGCAATGTATATATGCATACAAATATTTAAGAAGTTTGAGAGTGTAGGGAGACTATATGCTTGTTTTGATTCTCTGGTTGGTGGAGATTTATTTTTTAGAATCATGGGTAATGTAGTTTTTCAGCAGTGTTGAACATGATTATTTTAAGGTGCTCTAAGCGATGTCACACGTTTTATAGGCCAAAACATTTTTTGTCACATACAGCAAACATCTCCTCGCTATCCGCTAGCTGCCTGTCCCCTGAACACACTGTAAAAAACCGCGGTCTCTGTAGTCCACCTAAACTCCACAAACTGCAACAAACACAAACTGGTGCAGTCTGGACCACGAAGCACAACAAACAGTGCTCCAGCCAATAGCTGACGATAATTGTTTCACTGAGTGTTCAGGGGACAGGCAGCTAGCGGATAGCGAGGAGATGTTTGCTGTATGGGACAAAAAATGTTTTGGCCTAAAAAACATGTGACATCGCTTAGAGCACCTTTAAGGAAATAAGTTGAAATAATGCACACTGATGGCTTCAACAAAAGCACGAAATAGTTCAAAAAAAGTTGTAACTTTATTTTGTTTATGTAAAATATTTTCGGCTTGGTAGCACATACCTGGGGTCCAAAACTTTCAGCATGTGAATAAACCCGACTATTCCACAGTATGAATGAGCACCATATCTTTTGCAAATATACAATATACATATCAAAGGTTTATGAATTGATATGCAAATGAAATTAACTTTTATTAACAACAGTAATGTGCAAAAAATATAGGTTACCATTGTTCTTTTATAGTCTCACACTGAACTGACCGACAGCTTCAGTGACTATTAAAGGAGCGCTCTTTGTTGTTTTCTGGGTAATTTAGTCACAATTTGAAGAAAAGTTTTGTTTTTCTTTAGACTTTGTGTCTTCCTACTTTTGTCCATATATTAGGGAGTGGAAATGGCTAACAAGTCAATAAGTGCTCCTATGCCACCATCTACTGGTTATAGGGGTAATTTCATGTCTTTTTAAAATAAAAGTGCTTGTTTGCCACAAAGTGGTCTACACATAAAAAAACAATATTTGACTATTTCTTCCACAATACCCCTTTAAACTTTTAGTTTTACATATCATCACATTAAAAATAACATTAAAATTGGATAATATTTAGAGCTTTGAAGTGCTGGAAAAAGTGCGAAGCACTTGAAAACGTTGGTGGATGTTAAAGAGAAAACTGATTTTCGACGTAAACTACACATCCGAGTTAATCGATAAAATCGATTTATTGCCCAACCCTACAATACAGTAGCCTAGGTTGAACCACTGTAAGATTCCTTAACTTTTAAAATTAATTTCACACTCCTATGGACAAATTTCTTTATATATATAAAAAAGATATATATGATAATTATGACAATATAATATATATTTATATATTTGCCAACAATTAAATAAAATAATGCCTAAATAATGTAAACAAGTCATTGGACAACACTTAGGCATATAAAGAATAAAAATGCATGTGCCATGGATAAATAAAATGAAATAGCTTAAGAATGGACAATAATGACATGATTTGTTGTAATAATACGATACAAATCAAAGTGGTAGTTATTATTAGTAATGCAGCAATGTTTTTGAAAAAGAAACTGAGATTAATATCACAGTTTTCAAATAACAGCTGAAGAGCTGAATGAACACCGGGTTGACTGACTGACAGATGCATTTCTGAAGCAACTGCGCAAGCAGAAGTTTATCTATCGATTCAAGTTCAATGCACATAGCCTACTTCGAAATGGGCTTTGTCTAAATGTGTGTTGTGAAGACGTCACACAACACATCTAGGCCCAAAATCTGCTGCAATTTAGAAATTTTGCAAGCCCCTACAAATATTGCTGCGTTTGCTTGATTGTGCGTTAAATTCTGTGATCGCAGAAATGCAGAATCCTGAAGGGACTGCCCTGCCCATGTTGCACTTAATTGTATTTTCTTTTTCAAAGTGATTCCAATCATATTTTAAAGCAATTCAAAACCATCAACAGAGCGCATCTGAAGTGTCTCACCTGGAAAAAGTATTTCATTATTTATCGGCTTTAGCATATCTGCCTAATTCATTAAAAATGAACATATATCGGCCGATACCGATATGGTGGCAGATATATCGTGTATCCCTATGTGAAACAGTTTCTACGCTGGTGCCAGTTCATTTGTTAATAATAATATTTTGGCTTGTGTCCATCAAGTTGAAAAAAAGTTAAACCTCTAGATTATTGAGTTGTGTAATATTCACAAAATTTTAGGGTTGCATTTCCAGCAAAAATAACTATATTGTGAGACCTTTACCATGATATAATATCACTCATACCATGATATAAGACCTCTATCACCAAAGAGTATCAGCCTTCAAATTTCTTGATCATAGTCAATCGTTTTGTATTATTATTACTTTTGCGTTTGTGCATCATAAGGCTGTAGTTTTCTTCAGTGTAATGATCAAGTCTGTTACTGACTGTGTCTGTTTAAACACTTTTCTTTTATAGGTTCTATACTCAAAAAACTTTTGCACACTGGAAACTCTTTCAAGGTAGGACAATTTATGAATCAGAAGACATCCAAAATGATTATATGAATCTCTGTTGCAGATGCGTAACCAGAGGAAATGGTGTTTATGTTTGTGTGTGCAGATCCGCTGTGAGGGCATGCGTCTGTTCCTACTCTGGCTAGAGGCGCTGCAGAGTAACTGTGCAGAAGAGCAGCTCCTCATATTCGCCTGCTTGATCCCAGGATTCCCTGCTGTACCCTCATCCAGAGGACCCTGCACACTGGACACCATCATATACAACCCCTTTTCCAACCCACCTGACGGTAACATATACACACATTATTATTATTAGTATTATTATTATTTTATTTGAACAGGGACGGTGCACAATAAAACATTAACCCTGTATATAACAAGGAGAGATGCATTGCACCGGGTTTTAGCAAATTGCTATTTTCCACCCGTAGTCCCTGGGCAGGTAAATAAAACATACAATAAATGAATAGCTACTAAATTCACAGTTGTGCAAAATTGACATTGACATACACAACTAATCTTGGACCCACTTTAAGTGTCTTTAACAATATACTAACATTTAAATTAATCATTTGATAGAATGCACTTATTGTGTCCATATTTTTATATTGTGTATATATATATATATATAAATAATTACAATGAAATTACACTGTTGACGCTTGACTTACACCTTAACCCACCCTTAAACCTCTGCCACTTATGCACTCCTAAATGTTTTTGCGTTGCATCATTAAACTTAGTTGAAGCCTAAATCTATGTATAGACTAAATATTTATGGAAGCCTCCGATCAGGAGTAACATTAACTTATAGAATAGCAGGCAGACTGAACTGCATCAATAAGCTCTTGTTTTACATTACAGACTTCGGGTGTGTCTCAATCAGCCCCCTAGTTCAGTAGTCAGGGCACTGATCAGAGAGTCAGCCCATTGACTTATGTCCTGATCAGTGCCCTGACTACTGAACCAGGCAGCTGATTGAGACGCACCTTTCAATTCTTTACACGTATATGATAATGCTGACATATATAGGCCTACATGCGCTTACATTTTAAGAGAGAAAACATGTGAATGGGTTAACGTTATATGTTAGCAGTGAACCCGTCCAAAACAGCGCCTCTGTGTGCATCTGTTCCATAGACTGCGTAGTGCATGTCAAATAAAATCAGTCGTAATCAATAAATGTCATTTCTTATTTAGGTTTCAATATTTATTTATTGATCCTTAATTTAGTTTCAAATAGCCTTTCTTGATGTTATTTATATTTAAAGCACTTATGTTATTCACGATTAAGTAGCGTATTTAATGGGAACTTATTTTTATCATTAGTTACGTGAGGCAAATGTAGTTAAGAATGAAGAATAAACTGAAATTCACGGCATTTCAGCAACTTACTGTGATTAAAATGATTTCCCATTTGCTTTCCCCCGCCTGTTCTGGTATCCTGGCACACATCAGCTGTCCATCATGTTGAAATAGTAAGGTTTAAACAGTCCGGTTTTAAATTATTTAATAAATACCACTGCAACAGGCGCTCTAGCGCCCCCCTGGTTGCCTGCCAAAATGGCGGAGTTTAGGCTGCGTGACGTCAACCTCCGGAGCTCTATAGACCAGAAATCTCTGATTTAGAGAAAGTATAGACAACATTAGTAGGAACTGTGTGATAAATCAAAATTGATTTTTGATTTAACTCTCTGGATTTTTGATTTAACTCTCTGTCTGAGCTGTTTTGGGGCCCTTTAGAAGTTTTGACATGCTCTGACATTTGTGCTTTTTTCAGTTGCTTATAAACATATTAATGGCAAAAGTGTAATTACACTGTATTCAGCACAAATAATAATATCCGAGCAAAATGTATGTACAATTAAAATTTTTAAATTTTTGCTAACAGATGCTAACAGAATAAATGTACCTTACACTCAGCGGCTGAATCCGTTGCTCTAAGAAATTAACAGCTTTTCTTGAGGTAAATTATTCCAGGATTATTCCTCAACGCGTCTCAAAACAATGTAGCTGGAGTATAGCACTACACTTGATGTGTTTATTTGAGTTGATGTGGGCGCTGACTCTGGATCTGGTAGTATTTGAATCTCAAAGAACGCGCGCTCCGTGGGTGTGGTCGCATTAGCGGATAATGAGACGCTCGGGAACGACTGACATCTCTCTCTTTTCAAACAGATTACATAAACACAGAATATTTGTTTTCGATTTGATTTACATCATTTAAAACCTGACATTTCAACGTTTCTTCAGACATATGTCTCATGTTTTTGAGACAAGTATTCTCTAAGCTAGAGTTCCTTTTCTGAAGACAAATGAATGTTATCTGAATGAACGTCTTTGACAGAGAGGCTGCAGATCACGCATCATGTTTGTTATCTTTATTTAGCAAAAAGCACAACAATTCGTTTTTTTTGCGTGACCGTACACAAAAATATTAACTTAACAGATTTAATGATGTATAACACTTGCCTGAACGATAAAAAACGACATTATAAATGACGAGTTATTTGAGAAAAATCCTGGAAAGTTTTCCTCAAAAAACTTAATTTCCTTTCAACTGAAGAAAGAAAGACATGAACATCTTGGATGAGATGGGGGTGAGTAAATTATCAGGAAATTTTCATTTTGAAGTGAACTAATCCTTTAACATTCAAATCAGCCGAATAAGCGAGTGTTGGAAAATGCCATCTACTGTTGCTAAACTATGGGACGTGCTTGATATTAAACAGTGTTATTAAAAATAAATAAAACAAACAGGATGCGCTTTCCACACTGCCGTGAGAAACATGTATATGGAAAGCTTGAAATGTCCCGACAACCTCTGTAGTGGTTGTCATAAAGTGGTATTACTGATGTATTTAATGTCATAAAATAAAACATGAAAATATATTGAGCTTGTGTTTACTACAGACCTTACTTCAGGCATTTAACCAAAAACTTTAGGACGATGTAATCGGAACCGTTTCTGAATAAATTCCTAAAAAAATGCCATTTCTGCAGAACTCTGTGACATATGGTCCATGAACTTGTTGTCTGAGGCTGAGACTGTTAATCTTCAGCACTGGTAAGGTAGTGATTGCTGGGAATGACAACATGAGTTTGGAATTTCGCAGGACTTTTAGTGCTCATTTTCAGATGCTTGTACCCTTTTAAAAAGACGCTCCTGGACAAATCAGCTGAATTCAAAACGAATGCTGTATATGCACTGCTCTAACTGAAGTACCCAATAACCCTGATATTTTTCCGTGCTCACATCTTTGCCCTTCATTCATTTCATCCCTCACCATTTACAAAACATCTACTATGTTTCTGTCTGGGAATGTAATTTTTAATGATGGCCATTAATGCTCTTTGTGGCACAAAGGCACTTTAAATCTAGTATTAGAGTGTAATAATCAAATGGCGGCACAACATCCTCAGAAAAGGAGGTCAGAGTCTGTTAAATGCTGAAAGGAATGATTTCCCTTGATGTTTCCTCTCGGAAAAGATTTTATTGATGCCCTTGAACTGGTAATGACCCATAATTTCAAAGCACTGTGAATGTGTTTGTATGTATTTGAAATGGGTGAATATGCTTTCCTGTCTGTGCTGACGGCTTTATGTCTGAATAGATTTCATTGGTGAAACACAAGCTATTCACACTGAAGGTTTTTCAGCCCTCTGCGATGACAAAGGCGTTGGTGAAAACCTAAAAAAACAATCCATGTGTTAATAATAAGCTGGATGCAGATCTTGCAAAAATTAGTCATGGATTTAAATAATAATGATTAAAATCATATCTAATTTGTTTTTACTTGAAAGGTGAGGAGTGCCATGTCTGGGATGTTAAAATGCTTTCTCAATCCCAGTTTATTGTGCATAGACACCTATAAAGTGTGAGCCATTTGTTCATTTATACTCTACTCATTTATACTTCTTTTCCATGTTCATCTTTCTTTAGTGTGTAATGTTGCTGTTTGAGCATGAAAAAGCTCTGCAAAGTCACTCTAAAGAATTTGGTATCCCGAAAAGAATTTAACTAGCCAAAAAAAAAGAACATTTTTTATGTAGAAAATTGGACTGGAGTCAAAAGATCAATCAAAAACACAAACAAAAACACACGTATTTGGTTCTAACTGAACTGAAATTTCTATGAATTTCTATCCTGACTGGTCTTTTTTGGATCAGCAGAACTGAAATACCGCTGTAAATCCATGTGCCTCTTAACATTTTCACACGCACACACACAAGTGTCATCGATTTTCTCAATTTTCTCCACTGCGCATGCAATCTCTTTCATTCAGCAACAAAAAAATAAACGTAAAGTAGTAAGTTCTTTGGCAAAATTACATTTCCTTAATAGTCTTAACACACTCTTAAAGGGATAGTTCGAAAATTAGCCCATGATTTACTCACCCTCAAGTCATCCTAGGTGTATATGACATTCTTCTTTCAGACGAACACAATCAGAGTTATATTAAAAAACTCCTGGCTAATCCAAGCATTAGAATTGCAGTAATAGTTGCTCTGTTTTCGAAGTCCATAAAAAAGTCATCTGTCCGTTGAATTGATGCGTTTGTGTTAGAAAAATATCCATTTTTAAAACTTTATAAAGTAAAGTTTCGGCCGACCGCCTTGAGCACGCATGGAGCACGTTATTCGACGGGATTTGATGCAGGTGACGTTGATACGTTAACAAACACAGGCATTTGATGCAGTTTCACTCACCGCCTGCAGTTTTGACTCATGACCAGGATCTTTTATCTCTGGGACCGCTCCATCTTTCAGTGTCAAACGATCTGCAAATCTAGCGTCAAACTGGGCCTTTTTTGTCACTTGCAGAACTCCGTTGCTGCTCCGGAAAAAACAAACTGCACTGTTCCTTTAACACTGGGTTAATTGGGAAGCTGAACTAGGTTGTCTTTCCCTCACAACCAGAAACACACTTCTTTGGTGACATTGTTGATTGTGGTGTCTAAAAACAAAATGACAGTGCTGCCGACGCCTTAGACATCCCCTTTAATGAATATGAGTTTTTCTAGTTATGTCAAGCTGTAAAACATTTTGTTGGGTAGAACTTAGGGCTGCACGATTATGACCTCGTGAGAGAGAGAGACTAGAACATTCATGTAAAGTCATGTGTCATAAAAAGTGTAAATTCTACAGAAAATAAATAAATAAACTGTAAATAAAATATAAACAAATAAAATGGCAATAAAAAGGCTGAAAGGAGCAGAGTTGTTAATTTTTTTGTATCTATTTTACAAATCTTTCTGGTGCTTTCTGGAAAATAAATTACGCACCTCACCTTTGAGATGTCTTTAAATAATCATACTCTGTTTGTGGTGTTGTAGCCAAGATTGTGCCAGAGGAGATCACCCCACTGGTGCCTGCGGTTCCCGGAGAGAAGGTCACAGACGACCACACCTGTTCTGTCCTCCAAATTGTGCTCAAGGTCATGGTTCTCCAGGTGAGATGGAGCTGCTCACACCAGTGCTCTGTCATGCAAGTCTGCATGTTTCTCATAACTGGATTACTCTGATGTAATATCCCTGATATTTGTTTTCACCCCACAGGCATCCAGCTTGGACTGGAAAAACAAAGAGAACCAGGACACAGGCTTCAGATTTCTCTTTTCCCTGTTCAAGAAGTACTACCTGCCTCATCTCTTCCCTTCTTTCACAAAACACACCAACCTCTACAAGCCACAATTAGGTGGGTTTGAGACCAGAAACGTTTCACTATAAACCTGCAGCTCACATTTTCATTAATTGTTCATCAAGAATCAGCCAAGAGATTAAAGCATAATTCAGTGTCACATATTATCCCATATAATGATAGTTTTCAGACACAATCTCTCAGTACAAACTTAAAGGGTTAGTTCACCCAAAAATGAAAATTAGCCCCTGATTTACTCACCTTCAAGCCATCCTAGGTGTATATGACATTCTTCTTTCAGACCAATACAATCAGAGTTATATTAAAATATGTCCTGGCTAATCTAACCATTCCATTTATCCTTGCATCCATCCATTATAAAAGTGCTCCACACGGCTCTGGATGGTTAACAAAGGCCTTCTGAAGCGAAGCCATGGGTTTGTGTAAGAAAAACACATCAATTCGCTTCAGAAGGCCTTTTTTTTAGCCCCCCAGAGCTTTTAGGATTACTTTTATAATGGATGGATGCACTTTTTTGGGTTTCAAATTTTGGGCTGCCATTATAAAGCTTGGTTTAGCTAGGATATTTTTTTTTAATATAACTCCGATTGTGTTCATCTGAAAGAAAAATGTCATATACACCTGGGATGGCTTGAGGGTGAGTAAATTATGGGATAATTTTCCTTTCTGGGTGAACTATACCTTTAAAGGGGCAATATGTAGAATTCAGAAACCTTTGTTGTTAGCCATCAAGAAAACTGCAGCTAGCAAATTTTTGCTTGTGCTTGCTCTCATACACACAAGATACTGAATGTGACTCAATCCCTGATATACTCATGATGAAGTTCTTCTTCGTTTTGCTTAGGGCTAAAAAGAAGTTGGAAAAACCTTTGCAGCGATATGCTGTTAACAAACATCCTAATGCTGTCCACACTCCTGAGAATGACGTTTAGATGAATATGTAAATATGTGCTGCACGCTTTTCTCTCAATAACAAAATAAACACACAACAAAAATGACAGCAAAGAAAGCAGCAATTAAAGGTAGGGCAATTGCAGAGTGGCTAGCAAAAGCAAGTTAGCTTTGAAAGCATGAGATCCCACCCTCCCTTCAGAGCGCTCTCCAAAGCCACTTACTTACTTACTGCCCTTTATGCCACTGGCATGTAGGGCAGCAACAAAAGTCCTCCACTCCTGTCTGTTCTGGGCCTGCTTCTGAATGGTACCCCAAGTGTGGTTCCGGCTCTTCAGCTCTCTTTCTACTGTCCGCCAAGAGGTGTTCTTGGGTCTGCCTCTCTTGCGTTTGCCTTCTGGTGTCCAGTGAAGGCCTGTGCAGGAGATGTTTTCTGTTTCTCTCCTCAGCAGGTGCCCAATCCACCGCCATCTTTTTCTCATGATGATGGTCCCAATGTTGTCTTGATCGCACTGAGCAGGTAGTTGCTCATTTGAGATCACGTTTGGCCAGAAAATTCTCAGGATTCTCCTCTAGTTTTTTGTGTGGAAAACAAGAGAGCTTATTCAGGTCACTGTCTGTCATCCTCCAGCACTCTGAGCCGTATATTAGGCACAACTCTGGTACAACTTCAGCTTTGACTTTATGTTATACTGCTGGGATCTCCAAACATGATTCAGCATTCTAAAGATATTTCTGGCCTTACTGATACGGCTCTGGATGTCACTGTCTGCTCCTCCATCATATCTCACAATGCTAACCAAGTATGTGAACTCCTTGGTCACTTCTCCGTATAACTGCACTGGTGAGGGATTTGGGATGTTGAGTGTCATCACCTTCTTCAAGTTTATCCTCAAGCCTATCTGTTCAGCATACGTATTGAGGCGAGATGTCTTCTCTTGGATGTGCTGGTGTGTGTGGGAGACCACAGCCAGGTCTTCAGCAAAGTCTCATCGGATGTGCCTGTGATTCGCTACACTGATCAACGCACAGGAGCATTTGAAAGCACACGGAAGTGCTTGAAAGTGTTTTGAAAGCCGGTTGGCTGATAGACGCCTGCATTCAAACGCTCCCATGTGTACCGGTGTAAAAAGCGTCATTGATGTATATTTACAATATGTTTGTGAAGCGCTGATCGTTGTAGTCAATCACAAACATATTTGATGAGCACAATGGCCAGTCAGAGGTGTTTACGATTCTGCTCAACATCACATTTTTGGTTGGTTATTGGCACAAATATCGATTTCGATCTTGATTCAGTATCAATTCATATGTATATCCTACTGTACATATAAGGAAAAATAAATTTGCCTTTTTAGCACTATTTTAAACTTTTAGACATTTTTGAATACGCTATGTGTTTTAAATAGCGTTAAAAAATAAATAAATGAATAACGACACGCAATAAGTGGCGGCCGGTGTTGATTCTCTGGCGCACCGCCACAAATTAGTCTATGTTTGGGAAACACTGATTTCATAAGTATATTAATAAATTTACTTTGCAGTATGACATTTATAATACTCTTGGGCTTTTATTTTGATGGACACCTGCAGGGAGTTTCTTTCAAACAGAACAGACTTCTCATCACTAAAAGTCTCCTGAAATCTGTGCACAGCAATGTTGGAAGTTATACTGAAGTTAACATAACTGGACTGGACTGGCATGTTAAACTCACAGTGATTCGGGCCGTTCTGAGATTATATGCTTATTTAATTAAAGACCACCTTTTCGCCTCGATAAGCGCATTAAGCCATGTCACAATGCTGTGCAAGAGAATTGCAAAAGAGAAAGTGTATGAGAAGTGTACAAATATTTCCATTATGAAACTGTCTAGGTAATTAACTGGAAACACTGTTGTTATTCCTTATTTTTAGTCAGAATTTTCCCTCTGTCTTTCAGATCTTCCCATTCACAGACCAAAGCCCCTCTACATCCAAGTGACACGCAACAGCGAGAGCACATACTGCACTAGGGATCAGTATCTGGCTCCCCGCGTGGCCTTCATCACGTGGCTTGTTAACTTCTTCCTGGAGAAGAAGTATGTGAACTCGGCCACGAGCAGCTCTAAGAATGGAGGAGAGGTCCTTCCTAAGATCATCCAGGTGGGAGGAAGCTTGATAACATGGATTCCCAACATTTAAGCTGCCTGAATGTCTTAACAGATATCATCTGAGGCAGCGGTCTCACTAAAATCAAATCATTTTTCTCAATTTAAACTTCTTTGACACCTTCATTATAGACATAATTCAGCCAAAATTCTGTCATCGCTTACTCACACAAAAGCAGACTTTTTAAGCTGTTCTTTTCCATACCACTTGCTGTCAAGCTCCAACAATTACAAAAAATCACCAAAAACAAATGTCATTAATGTATATGTTTTGAGTAGGGATGCACAATATTATCGGTACGACATCGGAATTGGCCGATAATCACTTAAAATATACAAATCGGCATCGATATAAAAAAATGATGCAGATATGCCTTGCCGATATGATAACGTGTTGATATGCGCCAGCAATAACTCATGTGTGCAAGGAGTGCTATAGCGGTAAGATCATGTCAGCAGTGTGGACATTCTTGAAGTGAAAACAAGCAAATACATTGCATGTATGGTGAGTTATATTGACCGTTTTTAATTGCTGCCTTGAATTTGTGAATGCGCGTACAGAAGGACGTGACTCCCCACTCTCTAGCGTGTGCAGCAGAAGCCTCCTCCAGGTCCTAGTGCCCGTCCGCTAGAATGTTATAATATATATATTTAGTGGGGGAGCTGTTGTTATAGTAATAAAATGGAAAGTAGAATACATAAATAACTTGAGGTTACTTCTTTTTCTGAATAAATAAATCAGTAATGATGTCATAAATCATAAGCATGACACTTGTAAATTAAATACTTTTATATACAGTTTATTAATCTGTAATAAAATGGATAATGAAAAATAATCCAAGGAGCTCTAAAATAATTGTAGAATGTTATTTGAAGCTAAAGACAGCATCAACTGATGTCATGTGCACAAACATTAAATCCAAATTTTTTTTTATTTAGGTTACAATTGCATCTGTCTGGGGTGAAGAGATACTGACTTTATTATTGTTATTTTCAGAGCTACTCTTATTATAAAAAGAACTGTATTAACATTTATTTATCTTTAACAAGCATCCTTTTAGTAAGGAAACCTCAGAAATCTGAAACCAGAATATAAAAAAAAGTTTTTTTGCTCAAAATGGTGTCTCCAAACAAAGGGAAAAAATAAGCATATATCGGTATTGGCATCGGCCAAAATGAATTGAAAAATATTGGCATATCGGATATCGGCAAAAATCCATTGTGCATCCCTAGTTTTGAGTGAGAAATAAAGAGTGAGAAAGCTTAAGAATAAAAAACAATTATTATTAACATTTTTCTGAAGCAAAGGTGGCAGGTTCTCTGCCTTCTCACAGATGATAGGGTTTATCTTCTTTTGTTGTGTAATATGACATTTTGTGTCACATAGCCCAACAACAAGGGTTGGGTATCATTTAAATCACTAATTTAAATGTTAGCGATTCCAATTCTGCTTATCAATTCTCATTTTCGATTCAAATAAGCTAAAAAAACAAAAAACAGTCATACAATCATAAGTCATACAAATGTATTCTGTCTTTTTGAAAGCTGCAGCTGAATAACATGAACAAATATCAGCAGCCTACCGAACACTTGGTTTCAACAAAAATACCACTATAAAAAAATTGATTAAACTATTATCAATTTAAAACATTATTAAAGACAAGTAAACAGTCAGTAATAAAATAATAATGGCACAAATAAATACAACTGAACAAAGTCAATAACATTGCATAGTAATCTCTTTAAAAAAAATAAAATATAGATAGATTCTTATTATAGTTGCAAAAGTTATTCAGTCAAGATCAGTGATTTTGGATCTCTGGATTAAGATTTAGGATCAAGGATTAGTTCATTTCAAAATGAAAATTTCCTGATATTTTCCTCACCCCCATCTCATACAAGATGTTCATGTCTTTCTTTCTTCAGTCGAAAAGAAATTGAGTTTTTTGATGAAAACATTCCAGGATTTTTCTCCATATAATGTAGTTCAATAGCAACCAAAGGGTTGAAGGTCCAAGTCAATGCAGTTTCAAAGGGCTTCAGAGGCTCTGCGCGATCCCAGCTGAGGAATAGGGTCTTATCTAGCCAAACCATTGTTCATTTAAAAAAAAAATATATATATATACTTTTTAACCTCAAACGCTCGACTTCAGCGTTGTGATTCTTCACGACGTATGACGTAATCATGTCGGGAAGGTCACAGCCGTGACGTAGTGTAGGTGGAAGTACCAGTGCCGAAAAACGCCATCTCATGTTCTCCAACTTTAAAATTGTCCGACATTGTTGTTTTACCTGTATTTTTGTAAAGGGCGTTTGATTTAGTCTTTGCACGTTCGTTTTAACACTGGGATGGTACTTCCGCGTACGTCACGAGCGTGACCTTTCCGACGTGATGATGTCATACGTCGTGAAAAATCACGACACCGAGGTCGGGCATTTGAGGTTAAAAAGTATATGGTTTGGCTAGATAAGGCCCTATTCTTCGGCTGGGATCTTGCAGAGCCTCTGAAACCCTTTGAACCTGCATTGACTTGGACCTTCAACCCGTTGGTTGCCATTGAAGTGAATTATATGGAGAAAAATCCTGGATTGTTTTCCTCCAAAAACGTAATTTCCTTTCGACTGAAGAAAGAAAGACATGAACATCTTGGATGAGATGGGGGTGAGTAATCCTTTAACATCAATGACAGACTGTAGCTGGTTTAGTAGGCTGCTGTCTCTTTAAGACCTGTCGCACCGATCCATTATTCTGTTGCACATGCGTTTTCTTTCTCAAATGTTTACGTTCATTTAAGACATGAGTGAGAACTCAACCCAGTATCAGCGCACTATACCAAACAGTTGATGGACCCCGTTGACTTCCATAGTATTTTTTTCTATACTGTGGAAGTCAATGGGGTCCATCAACTGTTTGGTTACCCACATTCTTCAAAACATCTTTTTTTATGTTCAGGAGAAGAAAGAAATTCATACAGGTTTGGAACAGCTTGAGAGTGAGTAAATGATGACAGAATTTACATTTTTGGGTGAACTCTCCCTTTAAGTATATGATTCTAGTATACTCATAACCTTCGCCCAACTTATGTCAGGAACCAAGAGGATGAAATGTTGACCAATTCCTAGTAAATGGTGACAGATTTGTTTTATTTATTAATTACATTTACTACACTTTTTGTTTTCCCAAATAAGTTTATACACTTTTTTTGATTATGGGGGATGTTTTAGTAATTCTTAGTAACTCTTAAAGAATTAGTTCACTTTTAAATAAACTTTTGCTGATAATTTACTCACCCCCATGTCATCCAAGATGTCCGTGTCTTTCTTTCTGCAGTCGAAAAGAAATTAAGGTTTTGGATGAAAACAGTCCAGATTTAATGGACATATAATGGACTTCAGTGGGCTGCAAACGGTTCAAGGTCCAAATGACAGTTTCAGTGCAGCTTCAAAGGGCTTTAAACGATACCAGACGTTGAATAAGGGTCTTATCTAGCGAAACGACCAGTTTCTGCGAGAAACCGAGCAGTATTTATGCTATTATTTTACCTCTTAACAGAGGAACGTGATCATCTCTGAGCTCCGCCATCATTTCCGGGGTGTGTGGTCAAATTCGATCGTGGTTATAGATATATCGATAGTAGATGCCTCATTCTACTGATCCATGCAGTCGCTAATGAGGCATCTACGTATACATCTATAACCACGATCTAATTTGACCTCACTCTCCGGAAGTAATGGCGGAGCTCAGATACGATCGCGTTCCTCTGTTAAGTGGTAAAATAATAGCATAAATACTGCTCGGTTTCTCGCAGAAACTGGTCGTTTCGCTAGATAAGACCCTTATTCATCGTCTGGTATCGTTTAAAGCCCTTTGAAGCTGCACTGAAACTGTCATTTGGACCTTGAACCGTTTGCAGCCCACTGAAGTCCATTATATGGAGAAAAACCCTGGACTGTTTTCATCCAAAACCTTAATTTCTTTTCGACTGCAGAAAGAAAGACATGGACATCTTGGATGACATGGGGGTGAGTAAATTATCAGTAAAAGTTTATTTAAAAGTGAGCTAATCCTTTAATAACGTAATGTCTAGAGAAATAGTTAATGTGAGCAAGATCTCTCTTATCTGTGTGTTGGTGTTTAGACTGTGACTGCGGGCGGCATCAGTCAGGAGAAGAGCGCAGACTCTGAGCCCAACGGTCCTGTGGAACAGGAGAAGAATCACTCAAACAGCAGCACTCTCTCTGATCGCAGAGGCAGCAACTCTAGTCTGTGTAGCATCGAGGAGGAGCATCGAGGCGTCTACGACATGGTGCAGTCCATCCTGCTCTCCACACGAGACAACGTCAATTTCGTCAATGAAGTCTTCCACCAGGTCAGAGACAGAGTGCTCAGATCTACCGCTGCAGCTTAGACCGTGTCACCTTATGTTTGCACGGTTTAAGACAAATTACATTGACCCCAAAAAGTATTTAGACACTTGTCTAGGCCTGGATATCATCCACTACCACATAATGTCTTTATGTATCTTTTTTTACTGTTTAAATGTTATTAAAAGTGCAAATTCAATAGAATGGTACTTGACATTTCTTGAGGGAAAAACATAGGCTCGTAACATTAAAATATATTAACAGTTACCACAGGTGTAGTTAATCAAATTAGATATGAAAATGTTCCAATAGCATCACAAAGTCACTTTTTTTCTTTTTAAGCAGTTTATTTATGCTGTTTTGTTTTATGCAATTGTCTTGGAAATTTCGAGTTGCACTTTACACCTATCAGGCATAATATTATGCCCACCTTCCTAATATTGTGTTGGTCCCCTTTTGCTGCCAAAACAGACCGGCCCATCGAAGAATGGACTCCACTAGACCCCTGAAGGTGTGCTGTGGTATCTGGCACCAAAATGTTAGCAGCAGATCCTTTAAGTCCTGTATGTTGTGAGGTGGGGCCTCCATGGATTGGACTTGTTTGTTCAGCACATCCCACAGATGCTCGATTGGATTGAGACCTGGGGAATTTGGAGGTCAAGTCAACACCTCAAACTCGTTTTGCTCCTCAAACCATTCCTGAACTATTTTTGCTTTGGAGCAGGGCGCATTATCTGCTGAAAGAGCCACAGACACCAGGGAATACCAAAAGGGTGTACATGGTCTGCAACAATGCTTAGGTTGGTGGTACGTTTCAAAGTAACATCCACATGGATGGCAGGACTCAAGGTTTCCCAGCAGAACATTGCCCAAAGCATCACTGCCTCCGCCGGCTTGCCTTCTTCCCATAGTGCATCCTGGTGCCATGTGTTCCCCAGGTAAGCAACGCACACGCACCCCGGCCATCCACGTGATGTAAAATAAAACGCGATTCATCAGAGCAGGCCACCTTCTTCCATTGCTCCTTTGTGGAGTTCTGATGCTTACGTGCCCACTGTTGCCGTTTCGGCGGTGAACAGGGGTCAGCATGGGCACCCTGCCTGTTCTGGGCCTATGCAGCCCCATACAAACAAACTGTGACGCACTGTGTATTTTGACACATTTCTGTCAGAACCAGCATTAACTTCTTGAGCAATTTGAGCTCCAGTAGCTCGTCTGTTTGATCGGACCACACAGGCCAGCCTTCGCTCCCCACGTGCATCAATGAGACTTGGGACCCTGTCTCCGGTTCACCACTGTTCCTTCCTTTGAGCACTTTTGATAGAGACTGACCACTGCAGACCGGGAACACCCCACAAGAGCTGCAGTTTTGGAGATGCTCTGACCATTTGTCTATCCATCACAATTTGGCCCTTGTCAAACTTGCTCAAATCCTTATGCTTGCCCATTTTTCCTGCTTCTAACACATCAACTTTGAGGAATTTTTTTTCACTTGTTGCCTAATATATCCCACCCACTAACAGGTGCCGTGATGAAGAGATCAGTGTTATTCACTTCACCTGTCATAATGTTATGCTTGATTGGTGTATTTTAAGGTGCCTTTGTTACAGTGTAATTAATTATGCATGTAACATGTAAAATGGCGGTTATATGGGGGTTAGGGTTTGATTTAGGGTATGTTGCATTTGTAACCATGCATAATTTACTGTTATCACTACGGTAAGTACATGTAACATATGCAACAACTGTAAAATAGTGTTACCTATTTTTGTTTGTTTTGTTTAATTACTTTTATACTTTTTTTCAGAATTAAAAATAGAAGCGTCCATTTTCCAAGACACTGTATAAAATATACATCATTAATTGTTTATTTGTATAACAAAATGTTACACAGCTTGTTCAGATGTCTTTTGCTGCCACCCTGTGGCCAGAATCCGTTCATCATGTTAAAATACTTTTTTGTTTATTTGTTTATTACAGTTTTCATGTGAATCACAATAAAGGAGCACTATTCTACTAGAGTCGCATGCAATATAACGTTTTTAAGAATTTACCCAGAAAGGCCATGTGCATTATAGACCAGGGTTTTCAATGCAAAGGGCCATGTGCTAAATTTGGAAAATATGATGTCACTGTCAACTTTACAGAAAGTAAAATTATGTATTATTTAAATAAATAAAAAAATCATAATAGCCCATTATTTACTTTTGGCAAATACATATAAATATATTTATATATAATAATGTATAAATGTTGTTTAATATTTTACAACATGTCATAGAGTCCTTGGTGTCAAAAAGTATGAAAAAAGTTGAGCCTGTAACAATTGTGTGAATGTACATCATTATTTATTTTTTTTTATTTTTTTTCACTGCATAGGCTTTCCTGCTGCCGTCCTGTGAAGCCTCGGCCACTCGCAAGGTGATCAAAGTGTACAGGAAGTGGATTCTGCAGGAGAAACCCACATTCATGGCTGAGCCTGAGACAACAAGCCAGGAGGAAGATGGAGAGGAAGAGCACCTGGTCTCCGAGACGGACAGTGTGCATGTGCAGGCACGCTTACACACACACACTAACACACACACACACACACAATGTGGTCATGCTGAATGATTAAATTGTTCCCACTTGTCCTGTATCACATCTTCAGGTCTTGGAGACTCATGGGCATAAACGATCGTCCAGTTGGGGGCGCACATACTCCTTCAGCAGTGCCATCAGCAGAGGCTGTCTGACTGAAGCACAGAACCTGGATGTGAAGGCTGGTGTCCAGTCCACTCTGCAGGTGCTCACACACACTCTCAACTCTCACACTACTACACTGTCTTCTTCAGTCAGATGTTAAAGGTGTTTCATGGTGACTTCAGATACAGCATATACACTACCGGTCAAAAGTTTGGAAAAATACATTTTATTTAAAAAAAAAAAGTTAAAGTCTCTTATACTCACAAAGTAAAAACTGGTCTGATTACTCCAGTCACATGATCCTTCAGAAATCATTCTAATATGCTGATTTGATGCTCAAGAAACATTTATGATTATTATCAATGTTGAAAACAGTTGTGCTGCATCATATCATATCAAACAGTACCATTCAAAACTTTGGTGTAAGTAAGATTAAAGAGAAAGAAATTAATACTTTTATTCAGCAACATTCAAGCACATTAATTTGATCAAAAGTGAAAGTAAAAACATATTACAAAAGATGTCTATTCATCATAAATGCTATAAATGCTTTTAGGGGTGGGCAGTATGACCAAATTCCAACACATTCTGACCACGATAACGATATATATCACAATATAGTTATTTTGTGTTATTTTTTATCTAATTTCTGTTATTAAAAAAGAAGAAAAAAAGAAGCAAATTACAAACAATAGGGCAAATACAATATATCAAATATATTAATTAAACAAATTAAGCTTTTCAGGTTTAATAGGTTTATTTAACGTAGTTATAATTAGTGCAGAATTGTAATATTAATTGAATAAAATATTGCATAGTCTTCACTGAATTAAATATAAATGTATTATTATTAAAGCTAGCAAAAGTTGTTCAGTCAAGAGCAGTAAGTTATTTTTTCTTTAGTTTGATTCACAGTAATACATAGAGCATCATGTTTATTAGGCTGTTGTCACTTTAAGACCAAATGCACAGATCCATTATAATGATACACATCCGGTTTATACCCAACTGTTTACGTTCACTTGAGATAAAACCGGCTGTGTTTACATGAATACTCCACACTATGGCCATTTTGACATAATTGCGTGTGTATTTGATCATTCAAGCACAATAAGATGTGAAAGAGAACTGAATTTGCAATCACATGCTTAGAGACGCAGCTTTCTTACCCCTTTTCCACCAGCATGAACTGGGGGCTAGTTCAGAGCCAGTGCTAGTGCCGGTTCGGAGTTGGCTCGACTGACGATCCTTCTAAGAACCGGTTTAGCTTTCTATGGGCTAGAGAGCCGCCACAGAGCCAGTCTTAAGTCACTGTATACGTCTCATCTTTCTCATGAACGTTAACAAGGCAGCGGGAAACACAAACACACCAGGCTTGTTCGAGATTGATTGGCGCTGTGCAGACCGATCAGCGTATGATAACAAAATACCACAAGAGCGATTCAAAAGCATAAGGAGTCGTGTGCTCTCGCTGTACTTTGAAGTCTTAAGGCGATCTGTCTACACAGATCTGATGCATCTCGAACAAGCCTTCCATCAACAATGGCGAACGTTGCGTTACTATTGATGCACATGGCTTTACGATCCTACATCGGCATTAAAACACAGCAAATCCAACGCATTCGTGCAGCTCGTCGTAATTTGTATAGACGGAGATTACAATCGAGGAGCTATTAGCTCGATTAGCTGCCCTTTCAAAAATGGCGGTCACAAGTTTGTGTTCGTCTTGTTGGTCATGGTAACCCCGCCCCCAGCCCCTGACACAAGTGGTTCTTTCTTCTAGGGTGTTTTCACACTTGGTCCTTTTCAGGGGTCCGAGCGAGGTTCGCGTGATTATTGGCACACATGTGAACACTCCAAACGATCTCAGACACCTTTAAAGCGAACCTAACCGAGACCATTCTCGGGAGGTGGTCTGAGTACGGTTCGATCTCATCTTATGGTACAGTTAGCTAAAAGCACGCAATCTGAACACAAACCGCTCGATTTTTCTGTTCGCAAATTCCAATGTAGTTTGGTCATCAGATGCCTCCGTATAAATCAGCTGTTCATCATGGCTGCTTCTTCTGGCAAATCTATCACGCGAACAGCGCTCAGACCCCTGAAAAGGTGTGAAAACACCCTTAAGAACCACTTTTCCTGGTAGAGCTGGTGCTTTGGGTGTGGAAAGACAAAGAACCGATTTGAAACTAGGCTCTGGCTCCCAACCAGCACCAGCACTGCCTTGGTGGAAAAGGGGTATCATTGCACCTCATTGAGTTCTTTTTCACTTATTGCGCTTATAACTCTTTTTAAAATCGAGCATGTCTCAAATTCACAACCACCTTCTGAGAGAGGCAGTTTCTGTGCACTTTGTTAGTGTGCCAGTCAGCACAAGCATCACACCGAGTTCCTTTTCAGGATGTATTGCGCGTATAACTCTTTTTTAACATCAAGCACGTCCTGCTCTTTATATTCTCATTCATGTTTTTCATCTCTCTGCAGTGTCAATAGTGCTATAGTATATTTACACGTGGTAATGATATATATTGTCATACCGTCCAGCCCTAAATGCTATAATATGCTAATAAATTCTATTTACATTTAATGATTAAAAATTGTGCACAAATAATAATTGATTATAACTGATCACCAAATATCAGAATGATTTGTGAAGGATCATGTGACACTGAAGACTGGAGAAATGATTTTTTTTTTTAAATTGCAATAATATTTCACAAAATTACTGTTTTACTGTGTTTTTGATCAAATAAATGCAGCCTTGGTGAGCAGAATACTTTTTCAAGAACATAAAGAAATCTTAATTATTCCAAACGTTTGACCGGTAGTGTTGTTTGTGAGACTGAATTGTTTGTTGTGTTCTCAGGTGTTCCTGACAAATTCTGCCAACGTGTTCCTGTTGGAGCCGTGTCAGGATGTGCCCAAACTGCTGGAGAACCAGTTGGAGGTGTGCCGAGCTGTGCTCAGCGTCTACCGTCACATTATTATGGAGCAAAACATGAACCGCCAGACCTGGTCAGTCACACATGACATTTCAGCACTGAGTCTGTATAGGGCGCAGCTCTGCTTTACTATGGATTCAGAAACATTCAGCATATCGTGTGCAAAAACGACTGACTGAGGCTGTGGGATGTTTCAGGGAGCAGTTGCTGCAGGTGTTGCTGAGGATCACAGAGGCAGTGATGAAGAGACCACAGGAGAACCAAAGAAAAGACACGTTCGCTCACAGCCTGGCCAGCATCCTCTTCAAAGTGTGTTAGAGTGTAAACTAGCCGACTTTCAACCCGCTTTATATTGTTACAGTGTCAGTAGTATATGTAAATGAACAATGTTTACTCGTTCTCCGTGTTACTTGGACCGAGAAATTCTATCAAAAATGTTAGAATAGCAAATAGAAAAATAGAAAGCCAACCCCAAACAAATCTAGTAAACATTTTTGACCCTTTATCATACCAAATTTGACCTTTTATCATACTTGTAAGATTGTTATTGGTGCTTATGATGATATAGTTGATATGGCTTGATATGATGGTTCGGCTGTGACTGTGTATCTGATGTTTGATTTGTCTGTCATTTGCAGACGATCTTTGTGGCGTGGGTGCGGGCCAACCTGACCGTGTTTATATCTCGTGAGCTGTGGGATGAACTGCTGGCTGTGCTGTCGTCTCTCAGCCACTGGGAGGAGCTGGTGTTCGAGTGGGCCAGCATCATGGACTCTCTCACTGCGGTACTGGCCCGTAACGTCTACGGTCTGGACCTCCACAACCTACCGCTGGACAAACTCTCTGAGCAGAAGGAAAAGAAGCAGCGTGGCAGAGGTGTGTGTGTGTGTGTGTGTGTGTGTGTGTGTGTGTGTGTGTGTGTGTGTGTGTGTGTGTGTGTGTAAACAACATGGAGTGCATTTGGGCTGGCTGATGGAGCTAAAATGTAGCTTGAGTTTTTGACTTGGGGTAGTTATGTACTCCAAAATTAGTTAATTGAATTAAAATGTAATTCAAGTTATTCTCATTTTTTCATACATTTAGTTAAATAATATAACGGGTATGACGGATGTAGAAGTTGCAATTTGTTTTACTCACAAATTTTAAATGAACAACATGCATTAATAGTGCATTAATTAGAGTAGAGTAAAACTGTCTATAGAAAGGCAAAATAATAGTTTTATATTATTATTCAAAATAAACAAAAAATGCATCTTAGCTTGATAGAAAATGTGCTTCAATTGAACGCACAACTTAACTGAGGCTGACTCAAAATGTATCACGATTTACACAAAATATTAAGCAGCACAACTATGATCAATCATAAAAATGTTACTTGGACAAATCGTCATATCAGAATGATTTCTGAAGCATTATGTGACACTGAAGACTGGAGTAATGATGCTGAAAATACAGCTTTGATCACAGGAACAAATTACATTGTAAAATAATTGAAAACATTGTACTAATATTTCACAATATTACTGTTTTTACTGCATTTTTTTATCAAATATATGTAGTCTTGGTGAGCAGAAGACACTTTCAAAAACATTTAAACATTTAAATTATTCCAAACTTTTGACTGGTAGTGTGTATAAATTGTTGAACTATTAGAAGTGGGCATAGATCATTTTTTTTAATCTAGATTAAAATGGCTCATTTGAATTCTGCCGAAGGCATTCAGAATATGTTTGCTCGTAAGTGATCGTTTGTCTTTTTGTAGTTTGAATAATAAATAACTTCTGTCCCTTTAAGACCTGACGCACGCATGCACGTACTTTATTACGGTATGTGTGTGTGTGCTTCAGATGCGAGCGTGAAATCTGCGGGAATTAGTAGAATTAACGTTATGTGCAACAACCCTGTGCGAAATTCAGACCGGTCACACCAACACGAACACGCTGTCATGAGGGAAAAATGTTCAGAGGGTTAAACGGACTGAATGAGAGGAGGCGGGTGCGTGTCAACTCGCTGTCGGTCGGAGAGGAGAGCGCAGCTGATATCGATACTGTAGAAAATGAGTATCGTATTGTTTCAGATATTTCAGTATCGATACATAGCGAAATATCAATATTTTTGACAACACTAGTAGGCATACACACTGGTTCGAAGACTCGTTCTCTCGCCCCTACAGTGCAATTCGGCTAGGTATACATCCGCGCTAAAATATCAAGGTGAAAGTCATCATAGCTTGCGTAGTATAGACCCAGCTCCCAAACCAACTTTGAGAATAGATTAACGCAATATTTTTTTTATCGCCCGATAAGATTCTCACGTTAACGCAGCACGTTAACACCGATAACGGCCCACCACTATAAACTATATAACATGCTTTCATGTAGTTTTAATGATTACCTTTGTCTTCAACTTAAGTTCTACTTTTAGTTTAAACATGCTTTCGTGATTTGTGCAAATCCTGATAGTGCGTTTTGTTTTTTAACACATTGCTGAAAGTCATAGAGCGATTGTGAGATACATTAGACTTCACTTACACACTTTTATGGTGAAATTGCTTCTTTTTTCAAGTTAATTCCTAATTATTTTGACCATAAATAATGCACTGTCATTCTGCAAAAATAGACACGAAAATTGTGCGATGTCACATTGCGACAGCATGCAGTGTAAATGCTCTGACCTATTAACCCTCTGGTCCTCTTCGGTCAAAACTTTTACGTTTTGAAATGTTAAATTTTTTTGCCTTATCGGAATGGGATGACACTTGGTGACTTTTGTTGCATTAGCTATGTGAACACACAAACAAATCAAGGAGATGATTCGGATATGTAAAGTAAAAAAAAAATAGTAACACTTGTCTCCTTCGTGGTCAAAAATGACCGACATAGGAAATGAATGGGAAATGTGCAAAAATACGAAAACTCAGAGAAACTTTTGGTGGTACAAACTACAAATCAGCCATTGTGCAGAAAAAAAGTGCACTGCAATGAAGGGGTGACACTCTAAAATGTCAAGAGTGCAAATTATACACACACGCACACGCACACAAACACACACACACACACACATAGAAATGAACAGGTAAGACTGCAACAGCAAATTTTGAGAATATGCTAAATAAAATCAATAAAAGAAAAAAACAAAAACAAAAGTGAATCTCTCGCTCAAATGCACACACACACACACACACACACACACACACACACAGAGAGAGAGAGAGAGAGAGAGAGAGAGTGAGAGAGAGAGAGAGAGAGAGAGAGAAATTAACAGGCAAGACTGCATTTATTGGGAAAAAAAAAGCTATAGCCTACTGATGGTTACACGACATTACATGTTTTAATTTTTTTTAACTGCTCCAGAAGGCGCTATTCTCACTTCAAAAAATGGATTTTAAAGGCCTGCACTCTATTGTAATGTGAAATGTTGCATTTTTGGGGAAAAAAATTAATATTAAATATTAATTCTAATGGAAAAAATTGCTCATTAAAATTGTATAATTATTGCATAGTACCATAGAATCCCTTCAAAATTCTAAATAATAATCAAAAAATATTATTGAACAAAAATATATTACATTGGTTTTCCTGAAAAAAAAGGGACATTTTAAGGCTTCGGTCACTTTTGACCGCGAAGGAGACAAGTGTGACCCCTAAACGAAGAGGACCAGAGGGTTAACATGGTCACTGAAAATATATGCTTTTCTTATGCTTAGTTTTGACAATGTATTGCATAAAATATGTTGATATTGTTGTATTTCCTCTAAAATGGCTTTTAAGGCACAGGCTTTTCTTTTGGGTAATCTATTCTTATTTTTCTAAACAATTCTGTCTTTTACTCAGAAATTTGTCAGAAAAAAATGGATTATGAACACCATTTCATGTTGACTTTGTGAACAAATATAGTTTGACTCATTTGCAGACGATATCTGAGGTTTGAATCATATACATTATTATTACCGTAATTAAAATAATAGAGAGAGAGAGAGAGAGAGAGAGAGAGAGTGTGTGTGTGTTCATGTTTTTCTATCCCGGTGGGGAATCGTGTAACCGTGGGCACCTAAATTGAGGTCCCCATAAGGAAACAAGCTTATAAATCATACAGAATTAGTTTTTTTTTTTAAATGTATAAATGCAGAACGTTTTGTGTGATGGGTAGGTTTAGGTGTAGGATTAGTGTGGTGTGTGTGTGTGTGTGTGGTCCTAGTAAATCAAAATGTCCCCCCAAAGATGGCAAAATCTGAAATCCAACGTGTGTGTGTGTGTGTGTGTTTCAGGAGTGATGCAGGACTCCCAGAAGTCTACAGATACAGCGCGGTCTTTCTCGTTGAGCTGGAGGAACACTGGAGAGCAGGGCGGCTCTCAGGAGCCCATGAGGTTCCGCAGTGCCACCACCACTGGAGCTCCTGCAGTGGAGAAAGCTCGCAACAACGTCAGGCAGAAAGCTTCAGGTCAGGACTCATGAGCACAGACTGTCTCAGATGTCTGCATGGTGGTTTGCTTACAACTTTTGGCATAATTCCATGTAGGGCTTTTATTTTAATTTTAAATTGAAATATTTTCCTTTTTTTATCATTTAAATATTTCTGTTGTACATTTTAATGGTTAAATAATTTAATAATTCTGTGATCAAAGAGCATGTCAAATTAAGCATGAAAATACAATTTAACAGCAATTTATTAAACATTTAACAAACATGAGATGTTTAGGGCCCTGTTATGTTCTATGTCCCAAATTCCGTTTTAATGGTTTAATTAAATGTAAGTGATCAAAACAGAGTTTTTTATATAATAATAGGGCCCTAATGTTTTTCTGGATTTGTGATTAAATGCAAATGTATTATCAAAAACTGTGGTAAACAAGTGTGAGGCATAAAACATTAGCAATTTAGTTAACCCTTTAAAATGTAATCTAGTTATTATTATTATTATTTTGGCAAACAAAATGCAGCACAACAGAGGTTTACTGTTCAAATTAAAACATGGAAGAACATTTTTATATTCCTAAAAAAATAAGTTCCTTAAAGTTTTACAAAAAAATGTATTATTACTTTAACATATTAATATATTTCATTTTATCACAATTTCTTCAAGCTTTATTATGTGTTGGTGACAAACCTGCGTCGCTCATTTACACAAAAACACAGAATATGCAGACTTCATATTTAAACAAATAGTGTTTTTGTAGTTTTATATTTCACAGACACTAGTCCAAATCACAATTTGATGACGTGTTCAGCCCTGCTTTTGAATCATTTATACAAAATTTGCCATATTACGTGACATTCCGCGTTATACTGTAAATTGCATTTGTATGGCTGGATTCTGCGATTCTGTTCGCGTTTACAGCATTGCGGAAATCATAGTGCCCTAAAGATGACATTGGGCAAGGAGCTTCACTGGGACAGAGGAATTTTTCTCTTGCTGTTACCATGTATAGAACAATTGCAACTGAAGACATGTGATCCAAGACACACACACACACACACAGATCAACCCCTGATTAGATTGCAAGTCTCTCTCAAACATGAATTTTCTGTCTCTTTGTCTCCTTACATGGACATGCGCAGAAACATTTTCCATTGACTGTCTCCTGGTTTGGAGATGATTGTATCTCTTTATGGTGGAGAGCTTGTTGAGTTTGGAGCAGATGCGTTTGAGACTGAAGGATGCCTCTCACACACGCCGCCCCCAGAAACATCCTCGATTGTGTGTGTGTGTGTGCACATGAAACGGCGTGGCTTTAAATTCCCTCCTTTTCTTTTGCCTAATTGGATTTCTCCTACATTGTTCTTCAAACAGTCCAGCGTCCTCTCCTGCTCGTTAGGAGAGCCGCCTCATCAAACTGACTGCCTGTTTTTGATAGTTTCATTAAGAGCGTAATTAATGCTCATTAATATGCATAATAGGTAACTCAGCAAAAGCGATGTAATCTAGAAAGAAAAGGCAGTAATTAAAGCCTACCGTAGAGGGAATAATAAAGCCCTCCGCTTTCACGGCTCTTCTCCAGACGTGACATGGAGTGGCCAAAAAACACAATGCTAATATTTTGTCTTATCTGAGCTGGCAGAGCAACCTTGAAATAATGTGCTTCATATTTCCGGCTCGGGGATTGAGTATCAAAGGACGGCGTGAGCCGAATGAGAGCACAGTTAGAAATCCTCAAAGTGTGTCCTCTGTTTGACTTCAGCTTAAAAATAACAGCACTGGTTGGTGAAAATGCTCTTTGCAGATCAGAACACTTACAGCATTAATTCAGGCTGCGCTTTGATGTGATGCTTTCACAGAGTCATGGAACAGAATCTATATTTTAGTCTGTGTTTTATTGACGTTCACTTACTGTTTCTCGTACTTTGGCTTATCATTAGAAGAACCCATTGACCCTTCATAGTGCATAAACATGACTGATGATGTGACTTCTTAAGGCTCTAGGAGAGGAATGATGTAGTATTACTTTAAGCAATAAGGCTTACTGGTCACTCATGAAGAAGATTCATTGTGCTTTTGTTCTATTTTCCACTGAGGTAAAAGTTGTTTAGCTGTTTTCTTTAATGGACAGTCTAATTGGTATGTGGTTGTAGACTGTTGAATTTATTGCGTCAGACTGACATTCTTATCCATTAGGGCTGTGACGAGACACTTAGCTCACGAGACGAAAAACGAGATTGTGTTCACGAGATTGTTTTGCACAGTATTTTTAAGAAATCCTCAATGACAAAATTCATGACTGGAAAAATAGTCTGCAGGTGCATTTTGAAGTGCTTTAACTCATCATCTTGTAATGAATGTTACGGATGGGCGATATGGCCTAAAATCCATATTTTGCGATACACATTGCAGCCTCTTGCGATAACAATATATATATCACAATATATAAATGATAATAGAACCATTTCAGAACAGGTTAAATAGACCCTAAGGAAAGCCAAACTGCTAAATGTTTTTTTTTTTTTTTTTTAAAGAAAGAAAGAAACGTTGTATGTAGTTTTGAGAACATTCATTGTGCAAAACTGTAATTATACAACATAATGTTGCAGATAAATAATATTCAAGTATACTAGCTGCAGAGACTTTATCAAAGAAAAAGCAAAAAAAAAAAAAAAACGTCCTGCACGCGCTCCTCCATATAATGGCAGTGAATAGCGACCAGGCTAAAACTTTACAAAACTTTTGCAAAAGTGTCACGCAATGATACAGTGAGACTTGTGCCTATATGGAAAGTGTTCAGGAGGCATACTATAAGGTTTTGCGAGAAAGAAACTGTATTATTCAATCAAAATACAGAGCTCGGCCGTTACTCTGTGCGCATTCCTGTGAGTGCGTGCGAGCCACCAACATTATTTTTTTTGTTCTGCTTGAATGTCCTTGGTTCTTAAATGCCACCAAGATTCAGAGAACAGGAAAAACTGGTGTCTTTTTTGTTAAGCAACAGACACTGTACTGACAATAATGAATTAGGGAAATACTTCCAGTATTAGGCAATTATTTGAGGTGGTAGAACAGATTAGTTGTGTTACCTCTCTTAGCCGGAGCTGTTACCCCACACACTCCACAGAGTATATTTTACTGCTGCTCGTCGGACGGATTCAATTCGAACCAAGTCTTTTTCACCAGCTCCTCCGTTTCGCTTTCAGCCATGTTTACTCAAGATGATGAATACGATGATGCGTTGCAGCCACTTGCAGGTCGTGCCTCTAAAGTTCAAGGGTAGATTGCTTCATCATCATGCATTATCGCGATGAATATTAAAGAATTAAAATCTCTATCGTAGGCCTGTCCTGATAGTCAAAAAATCAATTAATCGCACAATTAAGAAAATGAGATCGATAATTTTTACGGCCCGGATAATTTCCAGCGTCCGTTTTTATATCCATTTTTGCCAAGGGTTACATTATATGATCACGCTCTTATCCATGTAAATGCTTCTAAGCGCGACAAGACACAAGAGAATGTGCTGTATGTCAATGACCTGTCTCTGTGGCTGCGTCTCATGTCAGCTAATCGAGGGACAATCAAACACACACACACACACACACTCGACGCACAGACAGACTCGCGTCAGTCTCTTGCTCACATCGAGTTCTCTTTTGCTCATGAACAAACAATAACAACAACACAGATAATTTTGAGTATTCTCATATTAGGAGTCTTAAATTAGTTAAATAACGTCTTAAATGAACTTAAAGAGTTGTGAGGAAATGAGATGCGCGGGACAGCGCGTCATGTTCGCCAGCGGCTGTTCTTAAAGTGACAGGAGCACTGATGATGCCTGTCATTAATGTTCATCAAAGTACAACGGGAACAGAGAAAATTGTAGCTTTAATGATGATTAATCTATATTACATTTATTATTTATGCAGTTAAGAAAGGTGTTTGATAGCTATTACATTTCTGTATATGTCTAACAGGGAAGGCCATGGGTAAAAATAACATTTATTATAATGCGGTTATGTACAGATTGTTTTAAGTTCACTTAAATTATTTTTTTTAAAGCCTAATAAATGTTGAAATTGGTATCTTTCAGTTATACTGTAATGTAACGTCATTAATGTTTCATAGAGACATCAGTGAGACTGGCCTTCATTCATAAAAACCTGACAATACAACACATATTTGCTGTCAATATGCTGTCAATAAATTGTTTCTACATTCATTTGGAGAGTAACTGAAATTATTACAATATCAAAACATTAAAAAACGTGTTAATCGTGATTAATTACAGAAAAAAATTTGATTAATTAGTTATTTTTTTTAATCGATTCCCAGCACTACCTAAAACACAATCATCCGTTGCAGTTTTCCCAGCTTTTTTTTGTTAACAGACTGAGAGTCCATTGCTTTTTTTGTTTTGGTTGTTTTGTTAATTTATTGTGGATATTTAAAATGCTTTCCATTTTCAGTGTTAAATAGTCTTTAGAAATAAAAGTCTTGATCTTTGAAAAGGTCTACATGCATTATTATGCCATTATCATTATTTTAGATGAAAATGGTCTCAGAACGACAATATTATTGTTTATTGCAATAATTTATTGGCCAATTTATCATCCAGCAAAATTTGTTATTGTGACAGGCCTACTCTATCGTAGGCCAATTTTGTATCGTTTATATTGCAAATTGTTTCTATCGCCCATTACTAATGAATGTCATTTCAGTTCTACTTTCTGAGAATGAATTATCATATGCATTGAAAAAAAAAACAATATACAAGCACTGTAACAAACAAACTCTACTGATTCCACAAATTGAACATAGAAATAAAAAACATATACATAACAAAAATAAATAACAGTTTTTTCATAGTGTTATTAAATGCAAATGTTAAGAGACGTGCAACCATAATCAAATTTCTCTTTCAATATTCAAAGTGCAAACAGAGAGCAAAACAGAGAGCAGAGCTAAGATATGTTTACAACTACACAGCCTAGCCTATATAGCTTTGATATTTGGAGGATGGCTATTGTATGTCGCCTAATTTGCGTGCTTCAAGGAGCTCGCATTTACTTTCGCTTTTGATTTGCGATCGCACGTACTCTGTGAAAAGGGAGTGCCAGTGCTGAGCGTGCATTCTAGATACTCTATCAGGCTCTGTTCGCATGAATCTTCCGCCATGGTCCTGTCAATCATCTCACCTTACTCTCGTCACGTGATCAGTGACCTGTGAACCCTGCTGCACTGTCTGTGTGCGACTACAGACGTTTACAATAGCTTACAATTGAAGAGACCGTTTTCCAACTGAAATAAGGTTTTAATTTCTATTAAAAAAAAGCAAAACGACAGTGGATGGATGTAATGTAAACGTAGCGTAAACATTTCACCCTCACGCGATATCGCAAGACAACTTTTCACTCGACAAGAAATCTCGTCACATTTTAATCTCGTCACACCCCATTATCCACCTTTTCCACTATCTCCAGTGAATGACAGACTGAAGTCATTCTTTTCCAATGGAGTGTAGTATGCAAATAATGTGAATATGTAAATGTAGAATTTTCAGATCCAGGTGCGTTGAAATATTTGAACCTTTGTGGCCGTATGCGACCGACCGACCAGATGTGCTGCATTCTAATCAAAACTAAGAGCATGATGTGGTAATAACTAACTATTAACTACATCTTTTGCCTTAATAAACTCCTAATTACTGCTTATTGATACTTAGTAATGTAGTTGTTAAAGTTAGGCAATGGGCAGGATTAAGGGATGTAGAATATGGCCATGCATAATAAGGCATTAATATGTGCTTTACAAGTACTAAAAAAAACAGCCAATAACCTAGTAATGTGCATGTTAATATGCAACCAGTTAATAGTGGGAACTGGACCCTAAACTAAAGTGTCACCTATTTTTGCACTAAAATGTTAATCTTTTAACACATTTTGTTCATCATGATAATATTCGCACATGAACACAACTAATTAATTTTGAAGCCTAAATTCAATCTCTAGAACTAAAAAGCTAAACATAAGATAAACAAGCTACACCATGGTCACATGACTTCAACGTCACCCCCATTAAGCTTTAACAACTCTTTCAGTCTTCATTTAAAAAATTTTTCCTTGAAAGTTATAGCTAGAATAGTTTGCAAGAGCGTGATTATAAACGCGATGAGGCTGTGAAAGTGACCAGTGTGTGGATGAGTTTACCTGCGATGTGTTTCCCGAAAGCATTGTAAACCATCTGTGGTCGCAAGTTCCGTCATTATCAGCATAGTTCAACGAGTCTGTATTTCCCGAAACCATAGTTCCCACAAACATTCGAAAACAAAACATTCTCGCATAGTTTTTGTTTGCATAACATGTGGACTTAATAAATCCTTATCTTGAGCAAAATAATCAAGCTGACATTAAGTACAATCTATATCTTTCATTTCAAATATAAACAAATTTCATTTATGTCTTTTAGTTTGTCGAGAGGTTTAATGCGCCGTTTTTGAAGAGTGTGTGTGTGTGTGCGTGTGTGCTCTAGTACGTAAGAACGAGCCTATGATCGAATATGGAAATAAATAAAAATAAAAGAGAAATTAACCTAACAAAAATAAATTTCTAACAAAAAATCTAGCATTAATTGCTGCATGACATCATTAACCAACGTGGTTGATCCGCAAATTTGCAGCAATACGTTTTCGAGAAACAGTCATGACTAGCTAGTTGATTTTATATATATTTGTTAAATCACTGATATATTTACTGATGCAATTACTGATGTATTTAATTTCGTAGATTAAAACATATAAACTTAAGATGGTTTTAACCCTATTTCAGATATTTGATCTAAAAAACGATTTACTTTAAGACGATGGAATTAGAAGTTCTAAAATGCTAACTCATGTCCGGGTTTAGCCTACAGAAATATGTCAACCCTTCATCAACCTGTCCACCTTATCCCTGACGAGCCTACTGCGTTTCAAATTATGGGTGGCACTTCCTGTTTGGGGAACTTCCATTCAAAAGACTGAATCAAATCATAAGGTTGCCCTACAAATAAAGCTTATCCGTCAGTTTAAATGAATGAGCTGTCAATTTTCCTTCATGTTTTATTTTCAGATATCATGAGAATAACGTAAAGCTTGGTATTTTATAACAAGAATATCTGTGGCAAGAGCTCTTTTCAGTCGCTGCATTCTTTTCCTCATGCATTCCGCTGTAAAGGTATGAAAAAGAACAACATTTACAGCACATCGTTCTCCCAATTTAATTTACAATATAACCCATTTATAATTCACTGGAATGCACAAAGAATCTCTCGTTTTCTTCTCAAATCCTCACGTCTCTTTCCAGGTTTGTTTTCACAGGTAAATGCAATTTATTATCTTTCAAAATGATGGAAAACACTTTGAAATAGTATCACGCAATGCTGAACATTTGTGATTAAGGCAACGTATCTTACATAATACAGTGATTTACATTTAAACAGTCTGTTATTGCTGTGGAAAGAATCACACTTTTGGGGTTATTTATGGTCTGTTTAACCCAATTTAAAAAAAAAAAAACTTATTATTGCGTTCACAGAGTGAACCTTAAACAGATTGTTTACAGCTTAACGTAAGTTACACCCATAATTAGGAATGTAGGAATAAGGTGTATAGACCTTATGTAGCCCCGCCCCTTTTTAGTGCTGTGCTCGTTGTTTTCTGTCTTCTGGTTTGTATTTCCACAGCATAAAGGTGACATTTGTTATGACATCCGCCTTAAACATTAGTGCTCATGATAACTTTTGTTAACTCGACAATAAGTAAATCCACTTCACCATCTAATTACTCTTCGACAGCAATGCCATAGAAATATACAGAGCTACTAGAAAAACTGAAGTTCGAAGAATTCTGAAGGTGGTTGTGTGCTTGTTTCTCTGGTGCATAAGGTCTATTGGTGTGAGTTTGACACACTTCAACTTTAATACATGTTCTGTCTATTACCACAGCTATAGAATGCAATTGATTTGTCCCCCCCCCCCCTCTCTCTGTTTCTTTCTCTCCCTTGCTCTCTCTTTCCCTGCTTCTGTGGGCAGCTAAGCGAAGTCAATCTATCAGCAACTGTGTGCATCTTTGTGAGGCTTTGCCGGCCACTAAGAGTGTGCCCATGCTGCTCCACACTGTCAGCTCTTTCTTACCTGGTATCTCTCACAACTCTCACTGCTCTCACAGACTCTCAGGTAACTTCCTGTTTCCTCTATCACAGAGCTTTCTTTTCCCGTTTTCCATCTTGCTGTCATCTGCTTTCATTTATGATTTAGCGAAAAAAGGCAGATGATCCATTGTATGCATGTTTTTATAAGGACACTGATTCTTTTCATTCCAGACCACCAAATGAAGTGCTGAGAGCACTGATGGAAACACTTAATTCATGCTTTATTCACGGGTTTCAAGGTGTCTCCTTAAGCTTATGGGGCTTGTAGTAACTTTAATGTGTTTGCAAATGCATGCAAACTGTGCAGCCAGTGAGTTTGAAAGCACATGAAAATCTGCAAATAATACGATGCAACTCTTTATTTCCATCAGTGTGCAAATACAAAGACCAAAAAAAAAAAGCTTTCCATTAGTGCCCTCAGAACTGCCTGTAGCAAACTTCAATTAATTTTTTTTCCCTGTTAGTATGAAAATAAATAGAATGGACAATAAATAGAGTTTGTGTGTGTGTGTGCTCTAATAAGCATGGCGATTGTATCAGGTGAAGTATTGCTGACAGTGTGTCTGTTTGTCTGCTAGACGTGGAGGAGTGTCAGCTGTCAGAATGTGAGATGGCGGATGCAGACAGTCCTCTGCCCCGCAGCAGTAGCACCTCTGACATCACACAGCAGATCAACGACACCTTCCCAGGTACCAACACAATCACACAAACCACACATATTAATATACTGACAGCTCAAGGGATTTACAGAAAGTAAAACACCTTTGCATTGTACCTGAACATAAACTTTATTATATCTCTAAGGCAGTAATATACTATTATAATACATATATTACTATTGTGATACAACTACACTATAAAAAAGGGGACCCATTTTGTTGTCTCAACTACTATGTGCTAACATTTAAAGGTCCTGTGTTTTTGAAGCTTTGATTGTGTTTACAGTGTGCAATATAACATGTGTTCATGTTTCGCGTGTAAAAAAACAGTATTTTTCACACAATTTACCTATCTGTATACCGCTGTTTTCACTGTCCTAAAAACGGCTTGAGGATTTCCTTATTCTATGAAGTCCCTCCTTTAGAAATACGTAACGAGTTCTGATTGTGCCAGCGGTTCCCGTGTTGTGATTCGACAGCAGCTTAGCACACGCTGCCCAAAAAGGTCACGCCTCTTACCATAACGGGGAGATGTATGCGCTCAATGTTATTGTAAACATGTCTATATTACCATATCAATTTGAGCCACAAAGGTGATTTGACTCCGGGATGAAAATAACAGCGTCTGGACGACATGGCGACAAACGCAACACTTCCTCTTCTCCACGTGGGAGAGCAACAAGACCACGCCCCCTTTTTTGCGTATTCTTGTGGGCGGAGGTTAGTCGACAAACTGTTCTACTGATGTCATTAAAGCAGGATGTACATGGATGTAGTCCAAACCGGCCGTTCGCTGTAGGCTTTGAAAGGGAACTTCTGTTAAATAAAATATCTCGCTTGGCATTGAACTTTGAGCTTTATAATTTTACAGGTATTATTTATGCTCTAACAGCAACATTACACACTAACTAAAGTTTGAAAAATGGGATCACGAAGAACAGGACCTTTAAATTAATATGTCAATACATTTGATACAATGCACTTATTGTGTACATACATACATGTTTTTACATTGTACTTACATTTAAAAAATTACCTGCATGTAATTATATCTGTAATTAATTGATGTAGTTACATTTATTATTACACTGTTGACCCTACCCTTAAACTTACCCATACCCCCACACCTGTGACTAACTTTACCCGTATCCCACCTCAATATCAGCAAAAGTGTTTTGCAATACAATTTGAACACAGGCGATGCGTTTTGCAGTAGCGCCATCATATCTGACTACAACATGTCATATATAGCCCATAACACGACCTCACATGTTTATTTTTTAACAATTTGCCAGGAGTAAAATTTACATATGTGGTTTGGGACCCACGAATAGACTTTTGTCCACTGTAGTGGACATTATATTTTTTTAGGAATTTCTGTGACATCATACATGTCACATGTCACAGTCTGGATGTCCTGTAAAGAGCACATTCGGGGCTTTGCAGAGATACCAAATGTTTGGAGATTTCACCAGGACAACAACTTCTTCTTGGTCTTTAAAAACGGCTGACATTAATGTTTAGCACTCTTATGGAAATATGATAATATTTTTTAGTTATAATTTAAATTGGATTCATTTTCAAATTGTTTGTTATAAATCAACATCTCAGGAAAATGTTATGGGATTTCTAATCAAAATATGACTTTCTGTTACAAAACAGGGCATTGATTTCATAAATGTCCACTGTAGTGGACGCCAGGATTTAAATCATGTTTATCAGGCATTATGGAGACATAACAAGTGAATAGGGAAAGAAATTACAAATCAATATTCCTATGAAATATTAGATATTATTATGAAAATGTTGGCAATTATTACTCCCATTATTTAACTTATTTTTTCATTACATGTTGCACCAAGAACACCTTAATATGCAAATTAGATGCAGTGTAAAGATACATTGTATTGGAAGGGAAAATCCACTAAGGCCATTTTACCCACATATTTCATAAAGTAAAATGGTATATCAATGCATTTTGTTATATCTTTCATAACATAGTCCAGAATCATCTTTAAACAAAGTTTGTTTAAAAAAAATCCTGAAACCTAAAAATTGATTGATGAATTAAAAATAAATCCCATTGTTTTTGCCTATACATGCAAATTCATGTTATTTTATTTTTAAAACAACTCAGTCCTGGTGTCAACTACAGAGGACATATCATAACATATGAATAAAATATAATTTTTTTCCCCCATTTGTTTCTAATGCTCTAAACAATGCAATGACATGAAAAAATACTAAATTCAAAACACTTTTTTTTTCTGGGTCCCAGGAGGTTAAACAACCAGATGCATTTACTTGTCCAGTTTCGCCTGAAATGTGTTTGACTGTTCATATTTACACGTAAATAGCAGACTTAAAAGTTACTTTCCCTAATAACTAATTACTTTTCATATACAGTAATTGGTAAAGTAATTCAATTACTTTTAAAAGAAGTAACTGTAACTAATTACACATTTTCAGTAACTTGCCCAACACTGCTGTTAAGTACTGCGGGTGCAGGGCGGATGCGGGCTTACTAAACAGGACCCGTGCAGGACTCTGATTCTTAGCACTTAGGAAAAGATGTCATTAAACAAATAACATAACAAATATAAACACGGCATTGGATAATTTGCACTGTTGTCATATTGGCCAGTGCAACACAAACCAAGAATTAGTCTCGTTTAGAGTGTTTGAAGGAATTTGCTTGAAAATCAAAGGTAGTGTGATTTCTGATATGTGGAATACCTGAATGAAATACAGGTCAGAAGAGAGATGAGTCTGCAGATACGGGCAGAACGTCTGTGTCAGAGAGCAGCTCTACAGGGAAAAGAGAGAGTGACGCTCCCACGGTCAGTAACATCTCAATGGCATTGATTAAATCAATGATTATTCACATGCTAGTTTCATTGAGGTTTTGTGGATATTGTCAGATTCTGATCCGGCGGAGCAGCAGTCCATCAGATCTGGATTATCCAGCAGACGGAGCGCCAACATTCCTGAAAATTAAGCTGCGTGAGAAAAGTGAGCTCTGTCCCACAATCCCTCCTGGCATCTTTCTATCGCTCTTCTTTAAAGAAGATATATGTCTTTCTCCTTTTCTTTCCTGCTTGCTTGCTTGTACCTGTATGCCTCAATACCTGGAAACTAGGGATACTCATAATTAACCCGTTAACCGACAGTAAGAATTTTAACCATTTAATACTTTCGGTTAAGTGGTTTAAAAAGTCATTTTTCAAGATATTTTGAAAATGTTTTATGGTTAAAACAATACGCTATACATCTCAAATTGAGCTTTTTAAGTCACATTTTATTATTACAAGCATCATAAATGCTATAAACATATATTTATAAGGCTATTTTAGTTCCCCTGACAATAAATCCTTTCAATTTAACGGTATTCAGAACAGAACAAGAATGAAAAATAAAAGTAGCCTAGCTATTTGAACATCAAGCCAAAATGGATTCATTTAAAGCGAAACTGAAACAGAAACCGGCGTTGGGCTCACGTTTTTTAGTTGTTTTTTTTAACAGATGTGCTAAATTGAGGTGGATACATTTTTTATCTGATAAGAAAACGTGCATAAATTACGATGGAAACTAATTTACAGAATAAAAAATAACAACTCATGTGACTGCCTCAACAGTAGATGTGATTGGATAACTGGACTAACCAGCGGACCAATCACATCACACAGCATATCAAATGTTGTTTTGATCATTCTGAAAAATCTAAATGATTTGGTTTAACTCTGAGACGCAAGTCATTTTTGATGTAGGAAAAAGAGACCGTTTCTTCCACGATTGCAGCAACTTCTATTTCTATTACAGATAATATGTTGCATCAATTTCCCAGGAAGTTACAATGTTCTTCTCTTAACCACTTCAGCTCTGCACCCCCTCACCAACCCACCCGTGGGTCCAATATTGCATCATCATAATCATTTCAAAAAATCTATAAGTTTTACAGCACATAACTAGACATATATGGTATCGTTTGAAAGATTAGAACCTCAGCTTTCTTGATAACCCAATCACATTTATTTTTTTCACAATTATTTATTTATTCACATTGCATTTATGTTACATAGAAAAAGATAATAAGGTCTGAATTTGACCCCCTGCAATGATCCCCCCTTGAGAAAATCATATGAATAATCTTAAATTTCATATTTACATCTCACAGTCTCACCAAAAATAGACAGTTTATTTCACCGATCTAACGCTTTACAGTAACGTTATTATCAAAAGAATCACGAAGATGGAAATGACTCCTTTGAACAAGCAAACACGAGTCATATTCCTGTTCGGATCACAAACGCGTTGTGGAGCTAATAGACTCAAACGCTATATCAGCTCGTTCCTTAGGTTGTTTTCTTCAAAATGAGACCATTTTTACATGTCTGTGAGCATGCATGGCCAAATGACACTGTAATATGTCATGATGTCCAGATCAAAACGTGATGCAGACAAATACTCTTATTATCATTAGTTTTGATCCTCTTTGTTTGCCACGATTTTTGATGACGTCATCAAGTATTGCGTCAAACATCAAAAAAAGCTGAGTATCTCAGCTTTCTATAGACATGTCGATCATGCCTCTAGACCAATCAGAGCCGAGATCTCCCTTTACAAAGTTGAGAAGGTGGAGCCTTCTTATCGATTTCCCAGCGGCTATGGAAAATCAATGGAGATGAGTAGGAGTTATTAGATAGTTTGCACAGATTAATCTCAATAACTTTTTTTTGGAATGAAATATCAAGACAATTCTTTTTCCCCTGTTTACCTAGTGGAAAAGACCAAACAGATTATTTTCAAATAACACATTAATTAAAAAATAAATCAAAATATGACTTTTTATACATGTTTATCATAAAATTGTGAATAAATACAATATAATATATGCAATATTCCACCACTGTGTTAAAATTTAGAGTGTTTTCTGTCAAATGAATTTACTCCAATGTATGTGGGTAGGACGTTCTTTTAAATTCAGATATGCCTAATTCTCTAAATATGCTGCAGAGCTGAATTAAACACAGGGGGAGGACCCAGTGCTTTATTTCGCAAATGTTTTATGCAATATTCCAAGTTATATTTGTAACTTTGAATGGAAAGTAGCTACTGATGTCTTGAATCATGCATTCAGTAGATTCGTTCAAAATTGATGTTTCCAGTAATGAAACAAGTGAAGTCTTTATGAGTGAATCATTCATTCAAACCATTTTTTTTTTTAAATAATTAATTCAATTTAATATTTTTAAATAGGCTACAGACTTGTCAGAACCTCTAGTAAATGACATGTTGTTTTGTTTAGTTGTCTATTCAAAATTGTGGGTCTCATAAAAAAAAAAAAAAATTGTGATTCTTAATTTATCCATAATCGTGCAGCTTTAATACTATTGAAAAATATTAGTGTAAAGCATTAGTATACAGTATCGTGAAAATATCAATAGGAATGACATGAATAAGTAAATGCATGAACTAATAACTAATATTAATGTCAGTACACCCTCTCTCTTGTCAGGTGAGAGTGTGAGCAGTGAGACGTCTAATGGTTACCTGAATGATGCTGAGGTGGGTCTGCTGGCGTGGCATGGGGTTGAGGAGGAGCCGGACTCTCCCTCTACTCATGACACGAGCATGAGCATGAGTGTCACCGTGGATACAGGGAGCCAGAGGAGCCTCCTGCTCAGCCACACGGAAGCACTGGCAGGTACCAGAACCCTCTGAACCCTGATCCCGCCCACCACTCATGTGCTCAGGTGTCCCATCTGTGTTCCTACAGTACCACTGTAGTGTCAGTGCAAACCCAAAACAGCAAGTTCTGTCACATGACTCACTGTCTGTCAGCCTCGGTGTTTGAAAGTTGTGTTGTTCTTAATGTGTTTGTTATTGTTACCCATTACTTTGGTGTCAGTATCTATTATGTGAGAAGATGATAGCAGCACGGCATATGATATAAAGAATAGTCTGGGCTAAATATAGCATCATCTGTGGGATTCTGTCATTGATGGTAATTTTACTGACAATAATTTCAACACTCAGCACATACATGGAATGAACATTACAAAAATATAATGACGTTCTAAAGGGTCAGTAAGGTAGTTTTTTTTGTTTTTTTTTAAGATATTCATATTTTTATTCAGCAAGAACACATATAGGGCCAGGTTTACTATACACGGCGAATTAGTGTGAGAGCGCGATCCCATAAAGCACAGATGGGAGTGGAAAGTTCTGCGTATGATCTACTGACGACACGCAAATGAAAGAACATGGACGCAGCCGGATCATTTCCACAATGACTAATATATCACTGCGTGTCTCTAGTAAATCATGACAGTAGTTAACGTCAAAATAGGGTTTGCATTAAAGACTTAAGATTTATATTTCAAATAAATGCTGTTCTTTTGAACTCTCTATTCATCAAATAATCCAGAAAATGTTTTATTACAGTTTCCACAAAAATATTAAAGGGGGTAGTTCACCCATCACCCATTTACTCACCCTCAAGTTGTTCAAAACCTGTATACATTTCTTTGTTCTGCTTAACACAAAATAAGATATTTGGAAGAATGTTTGTAACCAAGCAGATCTCGGCCTCCACTGACTACCATAGTAGGGTGGAAAAATACTATGCTAGTCATTGGGGACCGAAATCTACTTGGTTAAATATCTTCCTTTGTGTACAGCAGAACAAATAAATGTATACAGGTTTAGAACAACTTGAGGATGAGTAAATGATGACAGAATTTTCATTTTTGGGGGAACTATCCCTTTAAGCAGCACAATGCTTTTAAACATTGATAATAATAATTAAAAGACATGTTTTTTGAGCACCAAATCATGTCTTTGATCAAGCGATTGAATCAAATATACAGGTATATACACAAAATAAAGTCTATATGCATGTTATAGGCACAGTAATAAAAGTAATTGAAATTCCAGTTTTTTAAGCATATATATATAAAGAGAGAGAGAGAGAGAGAACGAGGACGAGGACATCACGCACACACACACACACACACACACACACACATACAATATTTGTAAACAGTTTGTCCATTCAGGCAATTTTTTTCGAATAGTTTCAACAGAACTGTTCATTAGTCATGTGGGCATCATTATTAACATTGATTGTTTGGCTTGCCCAATATATTTTGCTCATTTATCACGCTCTGTGTACTAGCTGTTAAGTACTGTTTACATGAAACACACCCACAAATATCTATATCTGTCTATGAATAACCCAAAACCACAACTTTTTAGCTCAAAGAATAATTATGTTTGCTGAATAACATTTGAAGCTGAATAAAGCTGCAAAATTACTTTACTCTTCATACTTCATACTTCCATTGTAAGTACGTTATTGTAAATTAATTTAGTTTATTTTTTAAAAACTGAGGTACCATCTGAAATGGTTTCTGTGGTAGTGGACAGCATCCCACAGTTTCTGTGAACAGAGAGAGGTATTTAACCCAGAACATTCATTTAATCAGTGGTTCTCAACCTGGAGCTGGAGGCTCCACTAGGGGGCCTCAGCAGACCTCCAAGGGGCCTAGAGATGACTTAACTCTCTACTGTTAAGACCTCAAAATAGACAATAAGCAGTTGCTCTTATCATATTTTTCTTTTTTCCCCCTCATTCATTTCCTATCAGGGCCGTGCAGAGAGTTCGTCAGGGGCAGGGGCTCAAATGTAAAAAAGGGGCAATATGTAAATATATATATATATATATATATATATATATATATATATATATATATATATATATATATATATATATATATATATATATATATATATATATATATATATATATATATATATATATATATATATATATATATATATACATATCCTTATGCTCATCAAGCCTGCATTTATTTAATCAAAAATACAGAAAAAACATATTATTACATTGTGTTCTTTTTAACTTTTTATTAATCAAAGAATCTTGAAAAGAGTATCAGTTTCCATCATTGACATTAAATCCTCATATTAGAATGATTTCTGAATGATCATGTGACACTGAAGAGTGGAGTAATGATGCTGAAAATACAGCTGTGATCACAGGAATAAATTATATTTTAAATTATTTTAATATATTTCGCAATATTGCTGTTTTTTATCAAATAAATGTAGGCTTGATGAACATAAGAGACTTATTTCATAATGCTGCATTATATTCAAAAATAGTATAATAAAGTCCTTTCATGTAACCATTTCGCCAGTCACTTGGGTTTTGTTAACTTTGATAGTTTTTTAATGAAATAGTAAACGGTGTATCAATATACATAAAAGTGAATTTAACACTACTTACCATTAATGCGACTTTTGCTGCTGTGGTTTTGTGCAGGGATTTGTTTGTTGTCTGTTAAAATCCATTTTGTCAGTGATGCAATTTATAAAATGAGCCAAACCGCAGGAAATTGTTCCACAAACGTTAGTTCGTCTTTCCATGTAATTTTCAACCGATTTATGAATAAGAACAGAAAATTACCGCTTCACATGATCATCGCCCAATGGAATTTGAACTTGCTTTGCCAGATCACGATTGGTTGGTGTACAGCCTATACATGACAAACGGGCATTGGTGAATTGTGTAATACTTTAAAATATATAGCTAATATATAGCTTTGTAATTAAATCAACACATTAGCTCTGATTATCGATATAAAAAAAATATTGGTTTACTTTTTTCCCGTAAGGCCACACACTCTCTGAAAGGACCATATTTGGCTTGAGAGCCGCTTCCGAACAGTGGAAAATCAGCTGTCAATCAAAACGCACGCGACCCATAGCAACGCGTAATGGCAACGCCTCAACAGAAATTGTCCAACTTTTGAGCCGTTCGTTACTATTGTATACATTGTCATGTTATAATAATCACATTTATTTAGTTTTATTGACCACGATATTATCATTGATATCTGTCTGAGAGGGGCACTTTTGATTCATTTTGAAAAAGGGCAGGGGCTCGAGCACCCAAAGCCCCCCCCCTCTGCACGTGCCTGTTTCCTATGTTGTCATTTGACCACAAAGATCACAAGTGTGACTATTTAAAGACCATTTTCTAATTATATCAACAAATTATTTTGTGATCAAATAGTATACGCTACAAAAGTTTTGTACCATTCTGAAGAAGTGAAACATTTTAAAAATGTTTAGCTCTAAAAAATATCTAATATAAGCTCACCAGAGGGTTAAAATTAAATAAAATAAGACAAAAAGTATTCAAATAAACTAAAACAATGAAACAATCAGATTTTACTTGTTTTAACTCACCCCATTAACAACAGTTTTGGTCTTGGAAAACCTAGATATATGAGGACCCCTAATAAAATAAATGATAAACCTGAAAAAGTCATGTAAATTACTAGAAGTAAATGCATATTTTTATAATGGATATTCCATATTCTTAATTTTCACCCAGTAAATCAACCTTGAAGAATATCCAGCTTTTAAAACTAAATCCTGAAGTTGAATTAACAGAAAAGTGCCTTTGAATATTGTTGTGGACAGTCTTGGAGTTAAGAAGGTGGAGAACCACTGCTTTAAACCATCCTAACGTCTGCTACTGATTATTAGATGATGATTCATGATCAGCTGTCGTGCCTCAGTGTCTTTAAGTGTGTTTGATTTCCCTGTTTGTGTGAAATGTGATTCCACCACCCTGCCATCCATCGTTGTGTTGTATATGTATGTGTGTGTGTGTCTGTGTAGGGTCTGATTGTGCAGCCACTCCTCACTGTCCCCCAGTGTCTCCGGCTCTCCTCGTGCCTCATGGCTGCTGTGAGGGCCCTCAGCTCCTGGAGGATGCCATGAATATGCCTCACCATCTGGGTACTGCACTCATCCTCTCAACCTCCCTCAAACCAAACCCATCTTCTGTACTTCACTCTATCTCCATCCCTCAAAGGCAACCTTTTTCCAAACCCTCTCATAGGTGACTTTCTTCTAAGACAACATCATAAAGAGCCGATTTGAAATGCTATTCGTGGAAAGGAACATGGCGTCAGCACAACCATGATACTGCAGTAAACACAAATATGACATGCAGTTATAGGGAAAGGGTCCATTAGTAATAAGAATGCAATATTTTCTGAATCTTTTCAGTATTGCATGAGATACACTGGTGTACACTCTAAAAAAAAAAAAGGTTCTATATGGCACCAAAAATGGTTGTTGGCTCGTAATCATAGGGGAACCTTTTTTAGTGCTATAAAGCACCAATTTTGGTGCTTCAGTGGTTCTTCAGCGGTTCTTCAGCGGTTCTTCAGAGGTTCTTCACTGGTTCTTTGACTAAGGTGGTATATATCACCTCTGAAGAACCACTGAAGCACCAAAATTGGTGCTATATAGCACTAAAAAAGGTTCCCCTATGATTACGAGCCTTTTTTTTTTACATTGAAACAATTTTCACTCAGAAATTTAAAGGTTTAAGGGTTACTTCACCAATTACCATTAAGCTTTGTATCAATATAAACCCGGTATTATATTCGAATGATCGTGCTTCCCCCCCTCATATCCCCCTGAGACGAGAGATTTCTGTATTTTTTGTCTGGAAAATAACCTCTGATGATTAAAAAATCATAATTTTGCGTCATCGGAGGCTTTTTTGACCAGAGGCTAGAGACTACAGCCAGTACTAGGAGCTAGTTCTGCATGTTTTCAACCCGCCCATAGGGGGTGGGATCTCACTCACAGAATGATCTACTGCATTCATAACGGAGCGGTGCGGAGCAAAGCGAGTTAAGCTTCCATAGGCATGAACTCATTTTAACAATGTCTTAAAATACTGTCTATGTAGGCAGCTCACTAGGGTCTAAAACAGATCTGTGTTTGTTTATCAGCATTTCTCTCCTGCAAGGTATTTCTCAAACTACAAGCAATTGGAAAATAATCCACAATGTTTTAGAAGGTTTGTGCCGGTTGCCATATGGCAACTCTGATGTAGTGTTCAGTGTTATCTACTGCATATTAAACCGGGTAGGTTTAGACTGATCCACTGCAGTATTTTTAAGTGCCCGGTTTAAGTCCCTTTTTCTTGTTTCCCTTGTCCATTTTCTCATTCTTATTTTCCCTCCGTACAGAAATTCACTTTTTAGTGCCTTGAAGATGTAGTAGAAAATCTAAGACTTAGGGTTAGGGTCCAATCCTGTATCTGTGTACACTGTTCATTCACACTGAGCAGCAGAGCCAAAGCAAAACCAAAACAATGTATTACTGGGAGTTTTTTTTTTTTGAACCAGTAGAGGGCCAAAAGTTAAATGTGTAGATTTAATTATTTTATTCTCATATAAACATTAATCAACGCACATACATCAGATTCAGTAAACAGAAGCTCAATCAGGCTTGTTTGACACACAAACCTATTACGGATTCTTCTCTAGCGTCAAGCAAGTACCATTGAGATGCTGTTGGCCATATTTCTTGTGTATAGTGTATCATGTTGTGTGTGTGTGCGTGTGTGTGTGTGATGAAATTGTTTATATGTTAGCTTCACAGCCCTCCTCGATATTTACATAAGTGTTCATGTTCGTTCATTCATTTTCGTTCATTCCTCATGTAGTGGGCTGTATGACATTCACTATATGAGGAAAAATAAGGGGATGGGGCAGTTTGAACATAGTTCAAGAGCTTCTGCCGTTTCTTAGAGCAAACAAGTCTCACAACTATACTCAATACTCAATTCTGATTGGCTGGAAGGAGTGCATTACAACTGTTTAATGCACATGTAGTTCCAAGTCAGTTTAATCTCCATTGGATATTAATGCGCTGCTTTCATTGAAGCACACACATGCATATACACTAAACAGCAGCTGTCATTCTACATCTGCCAATAATATGTCTTAGTAAGATGATATTTAAATGCTTAGTTTTATGATCAAAGTTCTGTAGTTTTAAAACATATAATGCAATGCAATTGGCTTTATGCTGAACTTCACATGAACAAACAAGAAAACTGGTCTCATCGCATTTGTTTGCTGGAGGAAGTGTTAACAGCAGTATGAACTGATGGCAATAACTATGGACTGTTAAGGTAATCAACTAACCTAGCTAGTTATTTTTATTGTTGCTGTTTTATTTGATTTAAATATCCAAATGTTAGTGAGAAGAAAAAGAAAAAACTTTTAGATGTCCATCTGCATATGTATGTGTGATATGTGTGGTATCTCCATTGAAGGCATTTTTTTTTTAGTAAAACGGCTTTATATTTAAAGGACCTGACCCAGAAGAGATGCAACCTGTTTCACAGAATATGGAAGTTTGTTGCACATAACCTCCATACAATGATGATTGAGAGATGAACCAATAAACTTTCCTCAATAGCCTGATTATCATACTCGCATTTTAAAAAAATATCTATAGTTGATCAAGTAGCTTCAGTCCAGTAAGTGTTCATCTTGAAATATTACTGACAATATAGAAGTTAGTCTTAAGTTTACTTTATAGAAATCAGTAAAGATTTTACAGCCAAAAGACACATGAAGCACAAGCTGAAGAGGGACGTTTGTACAATTATGGTAAAAGGCTTTTATAAAGTTCACATTTTTCTTCCTGTAATGTTTGTGTGCCTTCTCTTCCTTACAGACAGCAGTGAGTTTCTGGCTGATGATGTCAGCATCATCGCCGGTGGCAGTTTGACCGGTTGGCACGCCGACTCAGCCTTCGTTCTCTGGAGGAGGATCCTGGGGATTCTTGGGGATGTCAACAGCATCCACTGTGCCCGCATCCACGCCAAGGTCTTCAGTTACCTCTACGAGCTCTGGCACAAGCTGGCCAAGGTGGGTTCCCTTCATTCACTGCAGAGCCTTCTATACGGTTACCTTAGAAGCTGTGTAAGAGATCTTGATGTCAAACAAACTCCTGTTTCAGATCAGAGATAATCTTGGGATCAGAGTGGATACAGACACAGTCATGGCCAGACCCATGTTCTTCCCTCCTCTGCGCATGCTGGCCTCCTGGCTCTTCAAGGTAATACACATTCAAAATAGCCCATCGGGAACATTCTCTGAAATTTACCTTTAATTTTGCCCTGTTTTGAACTTAAAATTTGAACTTGGCACAACTGATTTCAACATTGATATTAACCCGTTTAATCCCAATTGTTTTCTTGCAAATTGAGTACATGCATTTTACTCCTTAGGCCTCCGTAACACACACATTTTATGCCCTCTTGGATTTTATGTTGGTTAAGTTAGTGAAATATTGACCGTCAATTGTGACCGTTAACAAATTTACACCTCAAAATATATGTGCAGGAGTATAATTCTCAAAATATATCAGTAGTAGACCCTTTAAAGAATATATGTACAAAATATGATAGTTATATCTGTTAATTAAGGTGTTTTACTTGCTTCTTTTTGTAATATTCTGGTGAAGACATTTTCGTCTAGATGTGCAAGCAGGAATGAAACCGATCTGGTCATGTGACCGCTCACATTAGTCACATGACATTGATACATTTTAATCAAGACAATCGATTTTTTCATTTAAAGGTCCCGTTTTTCGTGTTTTTTTGAAGCTTTGATTGTGTTTACAGTGTGCAATATAACATGTGTTAATGTTTCATGTGTAAAAAAACACAGTATTTTTCACACAATTTACTTATCTGTATACCGCTGTTTTCACTGTCCTCAAAACGGCCTGAGAATTTCCCTGTTCTATGAAGTCCCTCCTTCAGAAACATGTAACGAGTTCTGATTGTGTCAGCGGTTCCCGTGTTGTGATTCGACAGCAGCTTAGCTCACGTTGCCCGAGAAGGTCACGCCTCTTACCATAACGGGGAGATGAACGCGCTCAAACTACAGCCCCTGAAGGCCAAACAAAGGTGATTTGACTCCGGCATGAAAATAACAGCGTCTGATGGCGACAAACGCAACCGAACCGAACGCAACACTCCCTCTTCTCCACGAGGGAGCAACAAGACCACGCCCCCTTTTTCGCGTATTCTTGTGGGCGGAGGTTAGTCAACAAACTGCTCTACTGACGTAATTAAAGCAGGATGTACATGGATGTAGTCCAAACCGTCCGTTCGCTGTAGGCTTTGAAAGGGAACTTCTGTTAAATAAAATATCTCGCTTGGCATTGAACTTTGAGCTTTATAATTTTACAGGTATTATTTATGCTCTAACAGCAACATTACACACTAACTAAAGTTTGAAAAAGGGGATCACGAAGAACAGGACCTTTAAAAGTTGAATTTCTTGCCCAAAGCCAACAGCAATGCTTTCAGAGCTTTCAGAAATCAGAAAAAAGACACTGTCACAATTGGGACCGGTGAGATTAAACGGGTTAAGAAATGTTTCTTGAGCATCATATCATCATCATATCATCATCTGATTTCTGAAGGATCATGTGACACTGAAGACTGGAGTAATGATGCTGAAAATTCAGCTTTTAAAATATATTCACATAGAAAAGGGTTCAATTAAATAGTAATACTATTATTAATTAATAATATGGTTTTTACTGTATTTTTGATCAAATAAAGCCTTGTGTAGCTGAAGAGACTTCTTTCAAAAACATCTCACCGATTCCACATTTTTAAACGGCAGTGAATACGCTGTAACCAGCAAAGTTCAGTGCCTTTATTTACTGCAATTGTGGTTTGCTTTATTGTCAACTAAGCAACTTCTTTCGAAAAGAGACCTTCTTTCAAAATAGCACCTAGCAACATATCTTAAATGGTATTCAATGCATGTTCCCACATGCACAAAACCTTTTTTTATTATTGGTATTATTCTTGGTATTTTGCTTATACAGTTAACTGTTTCAGCCATTTATTTCAACTTCAAATATTTTAGCTCCTCTCGGGTCCACCTTTATTCCAACACGTAAACTCATATAGGCTACTAGGGGTTAAACAAATCATAGTTGTTTCGTGTTCTGTATGGACCAGGCTCCACGGATTAATTGCAAGTTTAACAGCCATAGAGTGAAAGGTTATCATTTGCACATGTTTTGTCTTGCTAGTCTACACACTAGATTTTAAACCATTCCAGCGCTGGAAGCTTAATGGATGGACTGCATTTATATAGCGCTTTTAACAGACCAATGGCCATCCAAAGCGCTTTACACATTGCCTCACATTCACCCATTCACACTGCTCTCCTGTTCAGTACTTGTGTGCTGCTATCTGAGGAGAGACCCCTGGCATAGTTGTAAAGCGCTTTGGGTGTACAGTAGTACATATGAAAGCACTATATAAATGCCTCATGCAAACAGCACAGCTGCACACACAGAGAGAGGCACGTTTCAGATTCACGTTTCAAAATCCAATTTGATTCCTCTTTTGCGTCTCAATGGACACAAACCCACAAAATGATGTCAAAATACCTGTCTCAGCAAGTATTCTCGTAAACACAGTCAGTTGTGTCTTAAGTGAACGTGGAGAGTTGAGAGAAATTGGATGTGTATCATTATATTGGATCCGTGCGTCAGGTCTTAAAGTGACAGCAGCCTATAAATACCTGCTGTTGTCTGTCATTGATGTTATTCAAACAACAAAACACAGCTTTAACAGAGATTAATCTACATTACATTTATGCAGTGAACAGTGTTATTTTACATGTAATTATTACATTTCTGTAGCCGAAATGAATACTACAGTTAGACCTTACTTTATTTGTAGATTTGTTATATTGTATTTATCTATGCTTGTAATTAGTGTATTTGTTCTTTTTATTGACTGTTCACTTGCCTTTAATAATGTTTTATCTTTATTAGTTAGGCTAGTATTTTTGGCTGTGGTATTGGAGCACATTAAGTATGCTTAAAGGTGCAGTGTGTAGTATTTATGAGGCTCTATTGACAGAAACGCAATATAATATACATAACTATGTTTTCAGTGGAGTATAAAGAACTTCCTTAATGTACCTTTTATATTTTTATTACCTTAAAATGAGCCATTTCTATCTCCATACACCGCGGGTCCCCTTACAGTGAAGTCACCATTTTGTGTCATGTTTCTACAGTAGCCCTAAACGGACAAACTGCTCTACAGAGTGCTTGTCACTCTCTGCTCTCTCTGACTTTGACGTTTTTGTCCTGTGTCTGCCACCGTAGCTTCTCTATGTGCTTCAAAAGGGAGGGGTGAGCGATGGGCGGTTGCAATTCACAACCTCACCGCTAGATGCTGCTAAAAATCACACACTGCACCTTTAAGTAATAAATGGAAAGCAAAGTTACCCCCACCCCCAAATTATGTTTTCTTGCTTATCCAAAAAAAGATCTGATCCGTGACTCAACAATCATAATATGATCCGAATCATGGTTTTGTGATCCGTTGAACCACTATAGGCTACACATAATACAAATATCAATACAAATACACAGAAATGGAAAAATATGTAAATGAAAACAGCTACATATGGAATTTGTCTGTGTTGAGATAGAGTAAATCAGAGTACAGAGAGTAGGAGAGAAGCAAACAAATACGAAGAGTTGACACTACTAGGAGGAATGCAAGGGCATATTGAATACCGAACAACATGTGATGTGTGTGTTCAGGCTACCATGCTGCCGTCAGAGTTCAAGGCTGGGAAGCTTCAGGCGTATAAGCTGATCTGTGAGATGATGACGAAACATCAAGACGTTCTGCCCAACAGTGACTTCCTGGTGCACCTCTACCACGTTATGCACAAAGGCTTCACCAGCGACGATCAGGTACAATTGATTCTGCATGCATGCATTTATTACACTTTCTATTTCTGTTTGGCAGATTATACCATCACATAATAATGGGTTGTTCATTATTTCAGTGAGTATAAATATTATATTAAAGAGATGAGAATATCAGGAAGTGGCGTGACATTGGAGTTGAGTTCTGCAAACTCAACAGGAAAGGAATTACATAAATCATAACCAAAAAATCATCCAACTAGAAGAGTACTTCCACCCATAAAAATACGTTGTAGACAAATGTATCAATAACAAGCAAAGCCTGTTAGACTTCCATTAAAAATGCATTACTGTAATTATTTTCCATTCTGCTTTTTAAAATCTGAGGGATGAGGCCCATGATGTGGATTTTTTTTTTTTTATAATGTTTCCTAAGGGGTACTTATATTGTTAGTATGACATCATAAAATGTCATCATTTAGAAATAAAAGGCATTTTTCTATCCTGATTTTAGCCCTCTGGCTTGAATGCTCTGTTTGAAGGGGCGTCTCTGCTGTGAGACTTCAGTGTAAAGTCCACTGTTGTGATTGGCTGACAGCTTTGCATTTGAAATGCGTATTACACTTTTACTACGTTTTTTTACTATTCCAGCTGTCGAGATTAAGGAATCGTAAAAGTGTTGATTATAGCATTATTTTTAGATCATGTCCCATCACATGAAAAGCTGCAGTGATGAGCATTGAGTAGACAGACAGTCTGTTGATCGTGTGGCAAGTGGGCAAGTGTGCAGATACACTCGCGACGTGTGATTGACAGCTCCAAACATTATAAAGAGAGTGTTCTTTGATCGCTCTCTGTAGTTTAATCACAATTTAAATAACAGATTTGTTTTAGGGATGGGCATTTCATGCCAAAATAATATTCGATGATCGCTGGGAATTATTTGATTATTATTTGAAAATCGTAACTCCTCCCCCACATGCACGCATGTATAGGCTACACCATTCGCGCTCTCAATCTGTATGATAGCAAACTGTTTAATTCATTAGGGAATAGGCAATATTAACTCAAGCCATATAATAGTTGTAAAGTCTTGAAACATGTGACTGTAATTTGACATCGCCCCAAGTTACCGTAGCCGGTATATGCCACAAGTCTACAGTGTGTGTGTGACACAATGTGTTCTTCTTCTGTTGTCTCAGGGTGTTTTTACACTGGCAGTTTAGTTCGAAATGGGGCACGGTTTGCATGAAAAATTGCTAATGTGAAAGCTGTTATACAGAGCTTGATGCGCACTGAGGTACCGAACCCGAGAACACACAACCTGAGTTTAGTTGCACTCGAACTGTGCCACGATTCATGTGAATGTGAAAGCAACACTCGGGTGCGCACTTGTTCAGGAAGAAAAGTAACCAGCGCATATCATTAGTTCAGTAACATACATGTAAGGTTGATGATTTACCTTAGATACGAGCGAGAGCGAGTCTGCAGTGTATACTATTCGCGCATAGCGAGTGCAATCAGGGTCTCCTCAAAAGAGTCTATTTGCAAGCAGCAAAAGCAGCCTTCAAGCGACACAAGTGTAAAAGAAAAACACAAGTAATAAAAGAAAACAATATATTGACCTGCGTTCTGTTTTCTATCATGCATGTTTGTGATGGCGTAAGATGAACGCAAAAGCACCAGGGTTCAAGTTGAGTGTGAAACCAGACCAACACTGCGGAGAGGCAGGGAAGAATCACGCTCGGACCGCAGCAAACATGCCCAGTATAAAACACCCAGAGAGTTTATTGACAGCGTTTAGGTGCGTTATTGGCAGCGCCACCCTCTGGTTGCACCACCACATCAGCACTGAAAATATGGGGATTTTTTTAGACGATAATCGCACAACCTATTCTATAATTAAATCAACTAATCGAATATTCGAAAATCGTGGCTCATCCCTAATTTGTTTCATGCTACTAAGAGAAACAATGTGAAGTGTATCGTTTAGTCACTGGCTTGATTCACTGATGCATAAACAGTATTAAACCATTTGGAAAGAAAGTCTGTGTGAACTTGAATAATTAGCTACACATCAGAAATCACTGATCACAGATCAGGCATTAATGAACACTGTTACTTACGGATTGCGGCGGTGCTGTCGAACCCATATCGTAAAAGTCTGTTTGTAAAGCCTGTGCTGACATTGCGACTGAATTAAATGTAAAAAATAAACTGTATAAATGTTCTACAAATTCTCTGGGCGGGCAAAGCAGAGAAAGGGGAGGTAACCTTTCCCCGTACGACGACGACATATAGGGAAGATTCCAGATTGGCCCATCTGAGCTTTCATTTTCTCAAAGGCAGAGCAGGATTAGGTTTGTACCCATCTCCATTTCTAGCCACTGGGGGACCATAGACAGGCTAGGGGAACTCATATTAATGTTAAAAAACCTCATAAAGTAAAATGATCATGTCATGGGACCTTTACATTTTTTTTTGACAGCATTCCACCAATTATTTCACTAAAACTTAACCTAAAATATTCCTTCATATAATATAATCTTCATGCATTTGACCACTAGATGGTGTCACAGTCTTTCTTGTGAATCAGTAAAGGCTTTGATTCTGTAGAAAATGCTTGAATCTTAAACATTCGCAAATAGTCATTATTGAATCATCAAAGAGAGTAAGTCTGATCTGATTGTGACTATTATACGTTCAACATTTTTTCATACTATAGGTTTTGTATTATTTCATTTTTCATAATGCAGTGTAATGAAATATGCTCAGATCTCCAGTGGTGTGTGTGTGTGTGTGTGTGTGTGTGTGTGTGTGTGTGTGTGTGTGTGTGTGTGTGTGTGTGTGTGTGTGTGTGTGTGTGTGTGTGTGTGTGTGTGTGTGTGTGTGTGTGTGTGTGTGTGTGTGTGTGTGTGTGGCCTGTTTTCGTGAAATATCAGGGCACAAATGTGTATAATGACATGGGTATGACACAGGTATTACAAAAAGAGGGTGAAATATGAGGACGTTCCCCATGTCCTCACTTTTCAAAATGCTTATAAATCACACAGAACAAGTTTTTTTTCACAGAAAGTGAACTGCACAGTCTCCTGTGAGGGTTAGGTTTAGGTTTAGGGGCAGTGTAAGGGGATAGAAAATACGGTTTGTACGGTATAAAAACCATTACGCCTATGGAATGTCCTCACATTTCACAAAAACAAACGTGTGTGTGTGTGTGTGTGTGTGTGTGTGTGTGTGTGTGTGTGTGTGTGTGTGTGTGTGTGTGTGTGTGTGTGTGTGTGTGTGTGTGTGTGTGTGTGTGTGTGTGTGTGTGTGTGTGTGTGTGTGTGTGTGTGTGAGAGTGCTGGCACTCGATACTTCATTTGGAGCGATGGAGATTGTGAAAGTGTAAAAGTGCTTTTGGCCACTATTGTGGCCACTTTTTTTAAGTGTGCAGATAATATATTCCATTTGTGTCACTGTTGGCTTAGAGTCTCACTTCAAATCCACATGGGGGCAGATTTGAAGCTCAGATAGAGCTCAGAGACAATGGGAATGGTAGTTTAGAAGTGCGGTTGATCACTTGATGGAGCTGTTAAAGTTCACATCTTACACACCTCTGAAACAACTGTACATGTTCACAGCATTACGGTTTCACAGCCACCTGCAAAAATGACTTGCATTGGATCAGATATGGGCTGCAATTCAACCACAGTTCTATGCTAGTCAGTCCTTTTCTGGAGCATTGAAAATTGAATAGCTGTTAAAATCAATAATACTGTACCATAGCATGAACTATAGAGTTGTTGTTTAGAGGAGTTTGTTTGCATTTACTCCAGCAGTCAAACGTGTGGAGAAACACAGCTCAAATGATCACAAATGCAACAAAAAAAAAGTGATTTTTAAATTTAAAATTGAGTCACTTGAGACACTTTGGGACCATAAACATTTAAGGACATTTGAATTACTTCATTGTTTTCCCAAAACAGTCACAGATAGCTGTAACAAAAACGTAGTGTGGCAGTCCTGTACTGTACAAAACATGGTGCAATGTGGTCCTGCTCTCCTGTTCAACTGTTTAACGATGATACTTTAATGTGGTCCAGTTGGTTGAAACCAGTAATGGATAAAGTACTCAGAAGCCGTACTTGAGTAAAAGTATAGATATCTTGCCAGAAAATGACTTTGGTAAAAGTTACTGTTTAGAATATTACTTGAGTAAAAGTTTTAAAGTATATGATATTTATTGTACTTAAGTATGAAGTATTATTTTCATATTGAATGTACTTAAGTATCAAAAGTAAAAGTACAAGTAAATGCAAAACACAAAAGGAGCAAACTAATATTTAAACTTTGGTCTATACAGTTTAGGTGCAAGATTGTTTCTTCCATTTTGTTTTCTTTGAATAAAAATGGCAAACTGTTTATTGTAAGTTTTAAATATAAAAAATATAAAAATATGAATAATACCTTGATCATTCATGTTGATTCATAGTACAGTAACTAATGTAAGAGATGACTTTAAAATGCATTAGTAAAGGTTGATGAACAATACTTTTATCAGCCTAATGTTAAAAAAAGTTTCTGATTTGTTTATATGTTTCTGTCGGCTGCTTGAGGATACAGTTTCTCATCACTAGCTTCAAATATGCCACTTTGCTGCATAACGGCGTCCAGATGGATATAAAATAATGCAAATAGGCTAGATGGTAACAAACGTGACATTAAACATTAAACATAGACTTGCATGTTTTGGTCACGTTGTTTTGAGGTACTAATGTTAGCATCTTCTCATCCCCGATGGCATTAATACAGCATAGTCAACAAATTAATTACTTCATAGTGACAAGAAAACATGTACTGTAGTGTATAACATATGATTTTGTTGTCTATGTTTTAAATCTGTTTTTGAAGTGTCCCGCTCTGTGCAGCAGTACAGCCTCACATGTCAGCCGCTATAGCAACGGACTCAACACAGAAAATGAAATCAACCTCGCTTGTGAGCACTAGTATGCTTGCAGTCTTCCGAATTTATTTTGTAGTAAGTAATGAAAATGTAGTGGAGTAAAAGTAAAAGTTGACAGAAATATAAAAACTCAAGTAAAGTACAGATTCTCCAAAATAAATACTCAAGTACTGTAACAAAGTATTATTACTTTGTTACATGACACCACTGGTTGAAACCAATGAAATTACATGTTAACATCTTGAAAAAATATATATATTTTGGATCAGCACAAGTATACTGAACAAGCAGCAAAATTAATTTGTTTAGTTTATATTGTTACACTCTCGCTACGCTGTGTAAAATGTGCAGTCTTCTGCGACTGTTCCACATACTGATCTTCGAGCAATAGCAAATTGTAAATTTACAGAGGGATTTTAATGTATATCCCATGGATCCTTACCCACTGCAATAGATTAAGCGCATGGATTATGTAATTTGGCAACCAAAAAAGTAATTTGGCCCTTTAATTTTTCATTTTAGAAGTCAATAGTCCACTTTAGACATTCTAGTAACTATAACAAACTTTGCAACTACATGTCAACTAGCAGTCATTATAGTATTAGTCGATTCTCTGCTTAATATCTGCTAACACTTTATTTTGATGTTCCTCGACAGTGGACCATGGAGTGTAGCCAATTTGAAAAGAAATATGGCATTTCTTTTTCAAAATACCCTTTTTACATTCAAACTGTTTCAGGGTTGAAGATCACTAATAACGATAAGCCAACTATAAGCAAATATCAAAGCACTGTACCACATTACATACAGATAGTCTTGTGCTTTATGACAGGATAAATCTTTTTTTTTCTTCTAATTCCGCACTGGTTTAAAGGTGCACTGTGTAAATTTTAGCGCCATCTAGCTGTGAGTTTGCTTGACTCCACCTGAAATGGCTTCAGACTTGACTCGACTCGACAAAAAGGACTCGTGAATATTTTTAAACTCTTTAAGTCAAGTCTTTAATCCTTAACTACTGATATTGTAAATAAATAATTTTTGCTTTATTTGAATTTTATAATATCTGCTTGACGTGGTAGATCAGCCCCTTTTCATAGAATTTGATTACGTATGTCCGTGTATTGAGTGTAAACTTCGAAATGTCATCTGAGTCCATGACAGGATCCATCGTGCCATATGTTCTCACTTCTGGATTCATTACCCTCACAGATCAGCTACAGTAGATGCCAAGAATGTGTGGAAAACAATTAAAGACACAGGAATGACAACATCACATTTTATTAGACATCGCATCCACAAAGGTTAGTCGCAGTAACTCACACAGCTCGCTCTTTTACTGTGGTGTAGCTGGGTGGCTCTTTTAGATTGCCAGCCTGTTAAAACATGAATACAATCTAACCTTTAAACCTAGCACTAAGTTTTACTTTTATCAATCTGTCCCTAGTATATGCAGCTTTTCTCTCTCTTAAAGAGAGAGAAAGGGATATAAATATGTTAATTAATTTATTACTTAAAGGGTAACTTCAGTGATTTAGCATTAGGCTTTGTATCAGTAGAAACCCCGTAGTATATTTGAATTATGGTACTATCCCCCTGAGACGAGAGAGTTATGCATTTTATTTCTGGAAAAAATCCTCCGATGATGCAAATATCGTCATTTTGCGTCATCTGAGGATTTTTTGGCCAGAGGCTAGAGACTACAGCCAGTGGAGGGAGCTGTTCCGCATGTTTTCAACCCGCCCATAGGGGAGAGATCTCAGTCACAGAATGTAAATGCGCTCGGCTCGGGCATTCATAACGGAGCCGGAGCGGTGCAGATAAAAGTGAGTGATCTGAAAGTTCCTATGAAAGTTTAGCTTCCATATGCGATCAGAAAACGCGCCAGACTGGACACGCGCTGAGAATGACTGCCGCACTTACCTCAGCTCTTACTTCCTCTCGTGCTGAATTAAATCTGACTCCTGCTGCGTTTCTGCCTTGACTTTCGTTCGGCTCACTCACACTTTATTGAAAAGACACGTTCAGTTTTTAATTGTAGTGTTTATTCTCTAACTGAACGAAATTATTGTATTATTATGAAGGGTTGGGAACCGAGAACCGGTTCTTATGCAGAACCGAAACTGATTTTTGAAAAATACCAGAACCGCGCGAAATTCCAAAGTTTCGGTTCCGAAAACGGTTCTGGTGCAATGTGTGTGCGAAGCGCTGGAAGCGTATCCTTTAATAGCGAGTGACAGCCAATGTTGCCAAGTCCGTGGTTTTCCCGCGGAATTGGGCTACTTAAACACTGCTGCCGCGGGCTGTGTTTCATGTCCGCGGGTTGAAGCGACCCCAATTATGTGATATATAGCCCCAGAAATGCGAATTTTACCGGAGAAGCCCCGCTGAAACGCAATTGGGCTTGTTTTGGGCTAGTTTTGAGTAGCAATTGTGCGGGTTTTGTTGTGAAAACCTGGCAACCCTGGCTCACCTCATCATGAATATTAATTACGTTGCCTTCCGCTTCCAGGAGTGCAACGCAGTTCAGCACTGAAAGCCCTCGCGCTACACATTCATGGTTTTGCGTCAGATATTTTCTCGTTGACCACCAGCATGGCGAAGAGAAAGTCACAAATATGGATTCATTTCCAAAGAATGAATGATAATGAAGCAAAATGTAACACATGTGAAAAGTAATTAACATGCAAAGGAGGCCGCACTAGCAATTTGACAAAACATTTGCTACAGCACAGAGTGCCACAGGGCTTATACCAGATTTATAGTGAAAGGCCTATATATATTATATTATATATATATATATATATATATATATATATATATATATATATATATATATATATATATATATATATATTTGCCAACCGTTGAGTCACCATGGTTTAGGTAAGCGTTTAGGCACAATTACCTTTGTAATGCTGAATTGCAATTTATTATTTACAAGTTCACTGAATAACTGAATTACTATTAAATGAATATACAACTAATTAATAAATATAACTAATAAATATAATTTATAACTTGGTTTTATTCAGAGACAGAGAGATAAAATGTAATAAGACAATTTCAGAGGTGTTCATTTGAAAAAAAATGTGTTGCAAGAATGGCTTAATTAATACTGTAATATATGGACAGTACAGGACTTTTTTGACATTGCCAACCTGTAAATTAATTTTAGAGCAAGTAATAAACACAAAATAGATTGTTTGAGTTGCGTATTGTGCCTTTTTCCTTTACCACTATTTGTTTAATAATTTTAATGGAACCGGAATCGGAACCGGAATCGTTAGGCGGAACCGGAACCAGAACCGGAACCGGAAAATTTCTCACGATTCCCAACCCTAATTATGAAGATCAAAACGATGCTGGGGGCGGTGTAGGGAGTGGCCTCGTAGGGCAGCGAAGCAAGTGCATTCTGGGAGTTGTTGTCTTTCACCCACATGAGACAAAAATACATTTTCTGTCTTTTCTCAGTCTAGAAGGCACCAAATTCAAAAATAATTCAACATTTCTACTACATAAATGACACAGTTTAAATACACATTCATCTTCCCAGCGTTGAAGTGCCCTTTTAAGACACATGTTTTAACGTGTTGCAATCAGCATGCGTACTGTTTTCTATTGACTTGAAACAACTGGAAACATTCGTGGGTTTGATATTTTCTGATAATGTCTGTCGTCAATAACAGCGCTGTATAACAAACGCTATGGCACCATCTTGTGTCCACTCAGAGACTGTATCAAAAATGATTACTCGTCTTGTTGCCAGGACAATTGTTTTGTATTGTACATTATAATGGATTATAATGCAACAGGCTGGATATATCCCCTACATCTTAGGAACTTTATTACAAACAAAACATGATAGAAATGTCAAATATTTTGTCTAAATAAAAAAATTAAAAATAGATTCTTGAAAATGAGGGGGGTTTTTTTTGGTAAGACATGAAATGACTTGAGACTCGACTCCAAATGAAAGACTTGTGAACATCTCCTCCAGTGGCCGACACAGGACAAAGATGTCATCGTCTGAGACAGCAGAGAGTTGTTAGTACTCTATGTAGAGCAGTTTGTCCGTTTAGGCGGGCTACGGTAGAAACATGACACAAAAAGGCGACTTCACTGTAAGGGGACCCGCGGTGTATGGAGATAGAAATGGCTCATTCTAAGGTAATAAAAATATAACGGTACATTAAGTAAGTTCTTTATTCTCCACTGAAAATATAGTTATGTATATTATATCGCATTTCTGTCAATAGATCCTCATAAATACTTCACACTGCTAGCCTGACATGCCAGACCCACATCAAGATGTTGGGTATGGAAACTCAGCATTAGCAGGGCTCAATCCGAGGGGCGGGATAAACAGTTGTCTTTCAAATTCCCTCTGCACGCAATTGGATAACGCTACAACCAACCAGAGCAAAGAAGAAGCTGAAGCGGAGCTAACGTTAGTTCATAGATTAAAATATTAAACTTAGTATCCGGTCGGCAAAACTGCGAACACATCTTCTTTTCTTAAGAATGACTTCAGTGCCGTTCTTAGTTCTTTTCTCAAAGAAAAGCTTAACTCCAAGTCTTCCAGAATCGCAGCCAAAGCCGATTCGAAAGACCGCTGTTCGTCAGCTTCTTTGTTTACAAGTAGCACATAGAACCTCCGCAACTCTGCCGTCATTATGTTAAGCCCGCCCACCGACTTTATACACGATGTGATTGGCCTGACCAGAGTTTGGGTTTTAGACTACACTCAAATCTAATGAAATACGAAACCTACATCTGGTTATACCATGTGGTCAAAAATAAAGTTCAGATTTGGGATTGTTAAAGTCGTCAGTAAACAAAATAGCTTTTTCTTGTCTGTCGTGACATACAGTATATCTGAAGCCTGGAACACACTAAGCCGACGATCGGCCGTCGGGCAGTTTTCGTGCGTCAGCCAACTAAGTTTTCTCGGTTGGTGTCGCACCGTTGGCTGACTTTGGTCCTTGTTAGATATTTTTCAGCCGATTCGACATGTTGACCGTCTGTGGTGAGCGAGATTCTGAGCTGTTTTGTTTATATCCCTGTAGCTCTTCCGGTTTATAATGTGAATAATGAAAAACCAGCTGGTACGGAAAGCTATTTGCTCTTGCGCAGAACGGACGTGCTACTTGGCCGTCGGATGTCGAGTGTCGTGTGTGTCAGGGCAACTTTGGACCCAGACGCTGCCGACGTGAGCCAGTCTGCTTTCGTCGCCACTAGTTGGTCGGCGTCGGTTTGGTGTGTTCCTTGCTTGAGAGAAACAGCTCATCGAACAAGACAAACAATGCAGGGCAGGACTTGATTTCACTGGATGGTATAAAGTGGCTGTTAACTACATAGTTGTTTCATGTAAGCGACAGGTTATTGAAGGGGAAGGACTGAAACTCATCTAGCTATTGGACAAAGTTATTTCCCAGCCCTCGTGCCAGTATACACGTCAACAGAGGGAGGTGGAACTTCTTGTTTTGTTTTTGTTTTTGTTTTATTTTTATTGAAGATTACAGCGGCACATTTTTTTTTTATCAATAATGATATAATAAGCAACATTCCATAAAAAATAAGAATTGTCAGGTTTGATTTCACAGTGACTTTAATTATATAAGTATATTATATAAGTCACTGGTTCAAAAATAGAATTAGAAGCATATAATAAACCAAATACATCAATATTTATAGATGTTTGTTATATTTGTATTGTATACAAGCATTTATTTTACTGTAATAAAAGGAACATGTAACATTGTGCTGCGAAATGAATCTGTATACAGAAACCTTAATCACACAGAACCTGCAGTTAATGATTAAACCTTTCTTTGTGTGCCGCTATAGGCACAGGAAAGTCAACAAATAAGCGCACTGCTAACAGGTGTTGGACTGCTGGCTGGATTTAGTATCCACACTGACCATCAGCACATTGATTTTTACCTCCACGGTTTGGAGTCAAATAAAGGTCACAAATTGAAGTGTTTGTCAAAGCTGGGCACATCTAGAGTCTTCAGGTGGAAAGGACAAATCACAGCACTTCCACTCATGTGTACTGTACATATGCATTTCCTTGCACTGCTCTGACAATTTAAACCATTGGGCCATGTTGAGCTGTTACACACACACAATGTAGATTCAGATTGTGCTTTCTGTATTTACCGCTGCGTAATTGTCCCGCTTTGCAGAATTGCCGCTTCCTCCAAAATGCTCATTTTGGGTAATCACGCAGCAGTTTGGTGGCGGTTAATTACTACTGGTTGCTAAGCATTGCAAAGGTCAGTTATTGCAGAATGAGGGTAAAATGTCCCCGCAGATGCACCGCTTCCACCAATTTCACATCTCCCTCTCAGCAGGGCTCTTTTTATGCAGCTAGGTTGCCTATATTGGTGTTTTTTCTTCTTCGTCTGACAGTGTTTACAAAGGATTCAATTAAAGAAGATGAATATAGCGGTTACGGAGCAGCCGTGCTTGTTTATGCATGTGTTTTTTGTGTGTGCATGGCACAGTGGGTTTAAAGGAACTGATGTGAGAGGAACAGAAATTGTGATTTTATAATGCGTACACGTTTGAGTTAAGTGATGTTTCACACCTGACGGATAGAGCCTCGAAATGTTGCATGCGAGTAATTTTAATTTGAATCTGAGTTTGAATAATTTCCAGAACCTCCTCTCTGCAGTTTTACTTTGTTACTTTACTTAAGTACATTTTATTCAAATATCTGTACTCTATTGGAGTATATTTTTGTTGCACTGTTACTCCATTACATTTCATTAAAAAAACACATTGTTTGTTGTTACTTCACACTAGGGCTGTGCAATATGGACAGAATAATCATATTGCAATTTCTTTAATGAATATTTGCGATTTTGGCAATTGTTTTTGCTTTTTCAAACATGCCAGTGCACAAGAAGTGCATAACAAAACATTTCACAATGAAATAACATAGTATTAACAGCTTGATAAACGCAACTGTAATAAACGGTCTTTAAAACAGACAACATCAAATACATTAAGGTTAACTAACCTAAATTCCAGTCATAGCAATCAATAAACTTCAAAAACGTTCTGCTGGACCACATATCTGTGGTCGTGGCGTAGTAAATGTGTTTTTATTCACTAGTAACATTTGTTTCATTAAAAACAAATAAATAAATACAGTGCATTGATTCTAAAATTGGTTGACTTATTATTTTTCAGATTATTTTTGACAGCATTAAAGTTCTGAATATAATTTCAATATGTTGCTTTGGAATTATATTCATTGTAAAATGTGATAAATCTTAAATCAATTATTCATCATGCAAATGGGTGGTCAAAAACACTGAATATGAAATAAATATTTTCAGATAATTTTCTAAAATTTGCTTTATAATTTGCAATATAAAAGCTAATTATTCAAGGGTGTAGTTTTGGTACAGTCTATGGTTTGAACATTAGCTTATTGGTATTAGCTGGCAAATAAAAATGAGGTCTGAGTTTCACAAACAAAAATAGTTTCACACATCAAAATAGTGTAACCATATTTTATTAGGTTATCTATTCCTACTCAAGAACCTGATTTGTGTACTTCATCCACCACTGCTCTACTGTCCTCTGAATTCAAGTGGCACACAGAATATCCTAAACGTTATCTGGTCTTTTTTTTCCCTCCTCTCTCATGCTCTGGTTTTCTCAGGATGTGTTGAACACGATGATCAGGTGGTGCTCACCACGATTCTTCTTCCTGGGCCTGCCGGGCTTCACCATGCTGGTGGGAGACTTCATCACCGCAGCGGCTCGCGTCCTCAACACGGACTCTTTTGAGGTATCTGCTGCTGCTGCTGCCCAATCCTTAAATACATACATTCACATCTACACTCCCTACAGAAGCACACAGCTTCATGCTGGTATCTTCTCCATTCATGTCCTTGTCAGGCTCCACGGATCGAGGCTCAGACAGTTCTTGGTTCGTTGGTGTGCTTCCCTAACCTGTATCAACAGATCCCATCTTTGCAGTCTGTTCCCGGATCTGAGGATATTGTAGTTGGCAAAGAGGACATGAAGGTATGCTGTTATACAGGTGAACCGAATCCTGTAAATCTGAACCACCCAGGGTTTGGCACTAGGGATTCAAATTAAAGTTTTGTAACTGACTAGTCGACTAGTCTAACCCCCAGAAGAAAACAGCCTGTATATGAATATGCATTTGAAATAGCCTATTTAATCTATGAATCAAACCGTCAAATCCCATTCTGAATGCCACAGGATATAGGTCATACACTTGTGCTGTGCATTATGATCGTTGTACATTCAACTTAAACATTCACTTAAGCCATGTTCTGCAAAGAGTCAAGTCACCTTTATTTATATAGGGCTTCTTACAATGCAGATTGTTTCAAAGCAGCTTCACAATGTTAAACAGGAAAATAATGCAACAGAATTTAATAGGAAGTAATATAGTTAAATATTTAGTGTCCCCAACTGAGCAAGCCAAAAGCCAAAGGCAACAGAGGTGACGGTGGCAAGGAACCAAAACTCCATCAGGTGACATAATGGAGAGGAAAACCTTGGGAGAAACCAGGCTCAGTCGATGAACAAACAGTGTATGATTATGATTCAGGCAACAATACAAATCAGAAGTCATATTAGATCGGAACATTCAGAGTAGTTGTCCAGTTCCATCTGGTTGAAGATCGGAGTCATCGCGCAGGAGACGGGCTTGTTGATGTCGATGAGGCCATCACAGGGGAGAACTTTCAAAGGACTTCACAAAGAGCTTCCAAAGGATCTTGTGAAGAGGTGCCAATCAGGAGAAGAGCAAAAAAAGGCTTTTTATAGCCATTGTATGATTAGCCAACTTCTACCCACATACATAAAACAATACATATACTAAATAGCAAAGCTTAACTGGCTTGATTCATATTTTTGCCAAAATCATATTATTCAGACCTAAACTGCTAAATGTGGGCTAAAAGGCATTAAGGTTTAATAAACGTGAACAGTATAACAGTGTTTCCCACAGATTAGAAACCAATTTGTGGTGGCGATCAGATGGGGGGGGGGGTTTGGTGATTGGCACAAATATCGATTTCGATCTTGATTCAATATCAATTCATATGTATATAGCCTACTGTACATATAAGGAAAAAGAAGTTTGGCTTTTTTAGCACTATTTTAAACTTTTCTTGGGTTAAATTATATGTGCTCGCATTCATTAATATTCACTTGTGTGTGCTTATATAAGTATCATTAAAAATACTAGGATGTAAGTTAACATTTTAAAATTGCACATTTAAAGAAATCTAGTGTTTGATCATGTCTAAATATGTATTCAGATGCAAAACCTAAAAATAAGCAGTTATGATCTGCAATACTTTTTTGAGCAACTAGACTAGTTACATGTATATTTTTTAAAGAGCCATACATGCACCAGTGGGCAATGGCATTACAAATGAAAATTATTATTTTTCCAGCCACAAAATAACTGTAATTTGCCTCTTTGCATTGGAATTCTCTATTTTATTACTATACTAATTGTAATATAAATAAGAAAAATATTAGAAGAAAAATATTTTTATTAATTAAATGGTCATTAATGGACCATACTTATTGCACAAGTAGGCCTATTTAGTACCAAAATATCTCCTCAAAATATTCAATAAATATTATTAAACTATAGAACATTTATTTAATTAAATAGTTAAGGTGTATGGTCACATTTGATCATCAATGAGTATGAGTGTGACCAATTAGTAAGCAATACCTGAGGGCTAAATACAAAACATTAACATTAATGTTAACAATGTTGCATCTCCATCACTCTCCATTATAAAATTATACTAAATTATGGTTGACGTAAAAATCAATGCACACTATGCTGTACTGTTTACTAAAAACTTGCTGTCTTCTATCAGCTTAAGCCATTCAAATGTATTGACAGCGCTGGTTTGTTTGTAACAATTGAGAGAGAGCTCCGTGAACCACGTGACCGTGCGCGCCGCCGGGAGATGAGAGCATGTCGCTTTAACTGTTATGCCAAGTTAGCGCCAAAACGCTATTTATTGATTGAATTTCGCATTAAAACTTAAAAAAAAAGCTAAAAGCTTAGACTTTGTTTCATATAAAAAGCAGGTTTGGCAATTTGAGAGCGAGAGACGCGCGTGAGTGACAGAGAGACGGAGGGAGAGCAGGGGAAAAGGAAATTCAGCTGAATGAATACGCTGCATGTTTTAAATAGGGTAAAAAAAAAAAAAAAAGAAGAATAACGACACGCAATATGTGCGGCCGATGTTGATTCTGTGGCGCACCGCCACGAATTAGTCTATGTGTGGGAAACACTGTATAAATGTCTTTAAAGTTGCTTTGAGACACTGTGTATGTGTGAAAAGCATTTAACAAAACTGGCTTGACTTTCATAAAATTGAAAACAACAGCCGGAGTATTCCTGAAAATGTACATATTTTGTTCCACATAAAGTAGGTCATACAGTTTTTAAAAAACAGGATGAGTAAAGTATGACCAGTGTTGTGCAAGTTACTTCCAAACTGTAATACATTATAGATTACTTGTTACTGTTATTTAAAAGTAATTATTTACCTTACAATATTACTGTCTCAGAATTGAAATGCGTTACATGACACCTGTATTACTTTTGAGTTACTTTCACCAAAATAACTACAGAAGTAGAACTTAACATTCTAAAATGACAAAATGTAGGCTACTACAGAGCATTTTACATCCAGTAGAAGGCGATATGATGTAGCATAATGACTGGGCTATCCAGGCTACTATAACAATATGGCATATAATTGGCAAAGTGAAGGCTCAAGACAATGCAAGAAAGGATGACAGACAGAATCACAAATGATCCAAGTCTGTTAAAAGTATGGTAGAGGTAAAGTGATTATCTGGCAATATCTGGGAATAGCTTGGGTCTATTCATATTAGACACAATAGAACATTTGTTCTTTTCTTATTGTTGTCATTATTTTATTCTCTTTAAATTCAAGAGGTTCACTACACAAACCCGTCATGCACAAAGTGCTATTTTGTGACGTCGATAGTTATTTCGATTTTATACAAAGGTTGCATTTGACTGCATTTGCATTTGACTATTACGTTCTTCTTGTCCTTATCTCTGACAAACTCGAAGTAATGCACATATGTCCATCTCATGAATGTACAGTCGTCTTCTGCCATCTTCGTTCATTAAGCCTTGTTTACTTTCGTTTGGCTCCGCAGCGCGAGCCTCTGCTGACTGCGCCCGCGCCTCTTCCGTTTGGGAAGGTGTTTATACTTGACGCGCTCGCAGTTGTGCTATTCTTTGAATCAACAGAGCCTTTTAGCCTTCTTTAGCCGCTTTTCCACTGGCCAGCGCGAGCACAGAGGCCGAAATCATGCCTCGCGGCATGTAAACGTACTTTTTTTTTTTATTCGTTCATGTCTCGCGACCTTGCTGTTTTTTCTTTCTTTTTTCTTTTTCTTTAGGCTAAAAGTGTGTAGTAACGCGAGCGTTACTGAACATGTACCGAGTAAAATATTACTGAAAATTGATTAGTAATGCCTTACACTACTGCATTACAGCAAAAAGTAATATGTTACTGTAATGCATTACTTTTGTAACGCGTTACTCCCAACACTGATTATGACACAGGTTTCATTTTTGGGTAAACTCAAAACATCAGACGTACAAATGTATAAACTCGTTCCTACCAACATTACCAAAACCGTGACCACAAAACTGTGCCTCTATTTATTATGCTGCCAAATGTATTCGCATTAATGGATTCACTTTATTTTGATGGTCCCTTTAACACATTCTGGTGACTATAATTACCGTTGCATCTACATGTCTACTAACTCTCATTAGAGTATTAGTAGACTGGTAGGGTTAGGGTTAGAATAAATTGACATGTACTTGCAAAGTTACTTATAGTCAGTAGATTGTCTATTGATGGACCATCACAATAATAGGTTAGCAGAAATTAAACAGACAGTCTACTAATACTCTAATGAGCGTTAGTTGACAAGTTACTTATAGTCAACAGAATGTTCAAAAGGGACCATCAAAATAAAGCATTAACTGTCTTTGTCATGCTTTCTGTCTGCAGGACTACCTTGTAAACATTCTTCTGAAGACTGCACGCAATGAGACATGTGAAGGAGCCAGGTACAACAACATAATTCCTTACCCATCTATATTAATTATAATGATCCAATCCAGTACACTGAGTCTCATGTGTTCAGTGATCTTCTACTAATTTTTGACATTTTATTCTGATCTTAACCTGCAAATGATATGAATGGCTGCTCTGTTGTTCTGGCAGTAATCTGAGTGTGTTTTGACCATGTTTTAGGTGTGTAGCGATCTGCAGTCTAGGGCTGTGGGTGTGTGAGGAGCTGAGACACACAGAAACCCACCATCAGGTGAAAGATGCCATTAACGTCCTGGGTGTCACGCTGAAGGTGATTATGTGTTCTTCACTCTGAGGTTGTAGTAGTCTGTCCTCCTAATCTCTGTTAGTTGTATTAGTATGAAGTTTGTTTTAATCCACAAATGTAAAGCTAATAATTTACCAGTTTGAACTCCATCTCACTTCTCTAAAAAAACCAACCAAATTTTTTAATGGATCCTTGGCCTAAAAGTGTTCCCGTTGTTTAGCGGCTTAAATTTATTTGTGTTGTGTTTTATGTCATATTTAATTTTATTACAGTGATAATCATATATATGAACACTTAATGTTTTTTTTTTTTATGTAAACGAAAAGAGGCATGGTTGTGTTTTATATTTTGTTTGTTATAAATGTACATCTAGTGAAGATGATCCAGGTATGCGTTGCCTGAACCACATTTGTGTGGCTATTAATGTTTAATATTTTTTTTAATGAAAATGAAAAGAGGCAGAGTGGTGTTTTATGACATATTTCATATGTCATATGACACATTTTATTTTAGCCTAAAATATACTTACAGGTGTGAGAGCGAGCGGTCTCATCCAGGCAGCTCCTAGAGCGCCTTGAACGCACGTCTATTTCGCTTCAAACGTTCGATTTATACGCGTGTCCAATTCGCTGTGGACGGGCGAATGGATTCAAAATGTTCAAGCGTCCAGCTAGACGCAAATTTGACGCTCTATTCGTATTCGGTGTGAATGTAGCATAAAACTGCATGAACATGAACAAAGGTGAACAACACTGAACAACGGTGAACAACGCTGTTGACGGGCCAGTGCTGCATCCTCAAAAAAGATTACTACATTTAGCTCTTTCATGTCTTCTTTCACTTGAGCCGAACAATTCACACAACATTATGTAAAAAAATGGTGAGTATCCTAGTAAACATAGTCGGTTGTGTCTTAAGTGAACGTAAACAGTTGAGAAAGGAAACAAATGTGTATCAGTAAATTGTATCCACACATTCGCTCTTAAAGTGACATCAACATAATATTCCTGCTGTCTGTGTTTTTAATGTTAATCAAACAACAAAGGACAATGAAAAAAATCACTCTCTGCTCTTGACTGAAAGACTTTTGTTACTTTATTAAGAAATAATTAAAATAATGAATTCATAAGGATATTTTATTTATACAGTGAAAACTACTGTTATTTCATTTGTATATTTGTATTTAATTTTGCTATTGCTTGTAATTTGATTATTTGTACTTATTTTATTACTGACTGTTTACTTACTGTCTTTAATAATGTTTTAAATGTATATTAGTTAGGCTAGTAGTTTTAGCTGTGTAATCGAAATTGGAATAGAGAATTGTGAATTTTATATCTAAAATTTTGGTGGCGATACTGCTTGTTTTTGCAAAAATAGCTTCATGGCCGGTAAAAAATATTGGTAACACTTAGGGATGCTCATATTGACTGTTTAACCGTTAAACGAAAGTAAAATGTTTGACAGATTAATACTATCAGTTAAACGGTTTAAAGGGTTTCTTTTTTGTTTGTTTGTTTGTTTGCTGCATGGTTAAAGAAAAATATGCTGTTTTTGTTTACTCACTTGGCGCGTAGACACATGTCTACACAGACATATTTTGCTGAAGCAATAGAAATGGTGTGGGACCATTTCAACAGAAAGGGCGACGAAGTTACTTGCAAAGTATGCTATGCGGTATTAAAGTACAGCAGTAGGCTAGTACAATCTCCTGACTGGTGGAAAGCAAATGAAAGGTGTTTCCCGAGGCTGGCCACTCTAGCGAGGCATTATCTCTGTATTCCCGGGGCATCAGTGCCATCTGAAGCCTTGTTTAAGGCTTTTCGTAGTGTGGTTTTGGTAAAGTTTACTAAAGTAAACTTTGTTACGTGTGTTCTTCTCGCCGCTGTTTCTTGATGGTTTATAGAACAGTTACTCGTTACGAGTCGTTTCAAAGAATAGCACAACGGCAGGGGGTCGAGTATAAACATGTCCCCAAATGGATAAGACGCACAAAGTATTAACAAGGCTTGAGAGGGCGTTTAGGGTGTCTAACTGTCAACAGGCTGCGCTCCAGACTAACCCACATCACTTAGACATGTTACTTTAAAAATGCTATTTTTATTTGAAACTTAGTCTGACGGAAAAATACTATTCCGGTTCTTCAAAGCTTCAAACGGATTCAGTGTATTTTCGTTTTGTCATCTTAATTTGGTAATTATTTAAGTGAAAAATATTTAGTGGAGGCCTATTTATTTTATGCTTTTAATTTATATTATTTTCTTCTGTTTTTCTCTGTTGTCAGAAACGCTGCAGGTGCGTGAAATTTGATAATGTGTGAACCCATGTTCTGCTGTTGTTGATCTGATCTGTATGCTGCTGTTTGCATGGTAAAATAAACTTGTGAAAAAAAGTGTCTTTTTAACGGGTCACAGACACTCGTCAATTGTATTTTTATTTAATGCTAATTTGATATTATAATCTTATCAGTTATCGGTTAATAATCGGATAATGTGCGGCAGTTGTCGGTCAGGAAAATAAACCGAAATGAGCATCCCTAGCAACACTTTACAATAAGGTTCATTAGTTAACATTAGTTAACATGAACTAATAATGAACTGCACTTATAAAGCATTAATTATCTTTGTTAACGTTAATTTCAACATTTACTAATGCATTATTAAAATCTTGTTAACATTAGTTAATGCACTGTGAACTAACATGAACAAACCATGAACAGCTGGATTTTTATTAACTAACGTTAACAAAGATGAACTAATACAGTAACAAATGTACTGCTCATGGTTAAATCATATGAGTTAATACATTAAGTAATGTTAACTAATGAAACCTTATTGTAAAGTGTTACCAAAATATTTATGGCCAGTACATTTTCTTAAGTCACTGGCCAAGTTTGTTTTAGGCCCTGTGTACTGAACACTTTATGTACTTCTTTCTTTTTTGTAGAAAAGCTGTTGTGACAAAAGACAGAAACCAGGAAGAAAACAAAAAAAAAAGATAATAAAATGTAAGGTAAAATTTAGGCAAAGGTAATTTTTGTAGAAAATTACTTCAGTATATCATAACACGTAAAGCTATCACAAATCTATGGATTACATAAAAATCCAAATGGTTATCAAGTACTGCATTATTAAGTTGAAGTTGGAAAGATTCTTTGAATTGTAGTTATTCAAATTTGAAACCACTCATTCTAAAACTATACCTTCCAAATTGAGTCTTCACATTCCCTTCCTCATGCAGCCGTAATTACATCCAGTTCATGTTGACACACAGCAGGTCAGGCCAGAATAAAGCTTTGGGAAAGGTACAGGGCTTCCTTCTCTAAAAGCATGTGCTGAACTGTTGGGAGTTTATGTGTGGTTTCTTCTCTTCTATTACTCTGAGAAAACACTCACTCTCTCACCTCAGATTCCACATGACTGAAGCCCAGAGCAAGAGAGAATTGTGGGTAGAGCAACATACAGAATCCATTAACCTGGAATCCACCCAGAGATGTGTTTCTCTAGAATAAGATAGCAATAACAAACATAGAAAAGACACAAATAATGGCATGTGTTTTAATCATAGTGATGTATTATTGCATACATTTATTTTCAGTGTCTTCTTTGACCATCTGATTTATCACACATCAGATTGCTAATATCTAATAGTGGTAAGAAAAATTGGAGAGACAGCTGTAAAAAACATATATCAAATAGTTTCTTAAGTTGCATATATATATATACAACATACATGAACTTTGAGTTATGATCTGAAAATAGGTGGTTTTAGGGGACGTGAGACATAATTTGAAAGAATCAAATTAAATTTAAATTTCTAGTAGTTCATTTTCAAAGTGAAAAATTTAGCGTTTTTTGTTGTTGTTTCTGTGTGCCGAGTTCACACTGCACGGTTTTCAAACTCGTCGGATCACTGCTCTTTTCACACTGCATGACTATCTGTGGTAGCATTCAGTTGCTGCTGTGACAGGGGGTTTCACACTGCATGACTTCTCAATGGAGGAGGAGGTTGGGCAGACACAGGGAGCAAGGATTGTGTTCTGCAAACAGAGTTGGAGATTTTGCAATGTGCTGCTGTTGCGGCTGGTCAAGCAAATGTTTGTGCTTTGTTTCTGTTTGGTAGAATTGTAAATATATCTATTAAAATACTGATATTCTGGTCTATGACTCCTCCCCGAACTTCCCGCTGCCCTGTATCTCGCGCTCTCATTGGCTGGCGGTCATCGGTGATGTCATTTTCAGTCAAAACACGTTTCACACAGCAGGAGTTTGAATCGCCGACAGTTCCAGATATGTAACATGCCAAATATCTCACGGGCGTCGGAGATTCTCTCTGATTGTGTCTTTGATCGTTCACACTGCGTGATTGTCACTCACGTCAACGAGCACTGATTTGCCTATGATTTCGGGCATTTGTGGACGATTTCACGAAACCAGTCGACGAGTGAAAATCGGGCCTAAAATCATGCAATGTGAACTCTGCATTATGCTCACCAAGGCTGCATTTATATGAAGAAGAAAAAAAACTGTTACAACAATAATTTTATATATTTTATTATTTTTTTATATATTTTAAAATGTTATTTATTCTTTTGGTGGCAAATCTGATTTTTCAGCGGAATTTACTCCTGTCTAGCTGCTCAATAAATATTTATTCTATATTTCTTATTCTTCATTATTAATATTATTATTAATTGTGTTGCTTACTTCATATTTTTATTTGTGGAAACTATGAATCTTTTTTTTTCCGGGATTCTTTAATTAAATAGAATGTTTATAAAACACAAGGGCCTCCTCTACTTTGCTTTATATTAAATACTGCATACACTGCAAAAAATGCTTTTCTTAATTAGTATTTTTGTCTTGTTTTCAGTCCAAATATCTAAAAATTCTCAAAACAAGAAGCATTTACTAGCCAAATAAAAATTATTGTCTCGTTTTCGGGGGAAAGAACTCAAAATTAAGGGAGTTTTTGCTTATAATTAGCTAAATAATCTGCCAATGGGGTAAGCAAAAAAATCTTAATTCAAACAGAAAACAAGATTATTTTGCTTACCCCATTGGCAGATTATTTTGCTTATTTTAAGCAAAACTCACTTAATTTTCAGTTATTTTCCCCCAAAACAAGACAAAAACTTTTGCTTGTCTAGTAAATGCTTTTTTTTAGATATTTTTTAGATATTTGGACTGAAAACAAGACAAAAATACTTAGTAAGAAAAGCATTTTTTTGCAGTGTATAAGTAAAATTATTAAATATGTTTCTTCCTGATCATGTTCATTCAGTGAAAAACAGTCATTTCTATTGTCTTTTTTTTTTTTTTTCATTCTCGTCTAGACTGTAATGTGAGTGTGAATGTGATTTTGTCTTTTAGTTTGGAAATAAGGTGGTGGCAAATGTGGCCTGTGACATCTTTCAGCTACTGATTTCTCACTGGCAGCACTTACAGAGACTGGAGCCGTCCCTTCCCAAAAGAATTATAGAGGTATGAAGCGTCTTCATCAGCATGATGAAGCATCTGTTGTGGTATTGTGGCAGTGACGCCTGATTAATCTCTGCTTTTCCTCTGTTGTAGATTTTTGTAGCAACCATAGCATTTCTTCTGCCCAGTGCTGAGCACTCAACAGTTGAGGCAGATAAAAAGGTAAGCAAAGCAGAGAGTCTTTATTTAGATCTCTGTTTGTGTAAGTGGTGTCGGACATGGGAATTCAGAATGAACAGCACACAGCACTTCATCCAGCTCTCGGTTATTCTGTCTCTCCGCCTGTTGTTCAGGTTCATTGATTGTTTTGTAGTAGTGTCATGAGTGTGCTAAATGAATGCTTTCTCTGTGTGCTCTAGTTAATGGTGTCTCTACTGCTGTGCCTGCTGGACTGGTGCATGGCCGTACCTCTCTCCATCCTACTGGAGCCCATCACTATGCCTGTGCTGGACGACCCCACCTCACAGAAAGCCCCTCTACTCGACTACATTTACAGGGTGGGTACAGGCCTCGGCGACTTTCATTAAAGTAATGATAATAAATATAAAATTATTAAATAAAAACAAAATTAGAGGTATTGCTATTGTATTATTTCACTGTAGGGTTGGGCCGATAGACGATGCCATAATCACGAGGTTGAGCTGACATTGTGACCCCCCCCCACAAATAATGAAGTTGTTCCAGTTCACAATACAAATTACATTCAAAACAGTTCAATGATCACAATTTAAACGCTAAAGATTTTATTGTGCAAAAAACATTGTGCTTTGATGTTTTACACAAACTAAACCAAATTATATTCAAATGGCAGACTGTGGTCCGCATCCGGACCCCAGCATGTTTCCATCATCACCGCGAGAAAGAATGCTAGCACCATTTTCCTATTTCTAGTTGAAGTGAGCAGAGTGTCAAAACAGCGGTGCTGATCACACCACAAGCACTCAGGATTGTTTGTGGTAATGATATTTCAGCACTATATCCTCTAGTAGTTTTATCTAAAGCCAAACGCGCGTCATTCAAGCCCTTTCAGCTCCATGTGCGTTCTCTCTTTCTCCAGACCCGCGCCACATTAACTGAGCATAACACTCAAATGCAACCCCCCCCTGATGTCCATTGTGATGTTTCACTGTAGACATTGTCTGATGCCAATTTGGTAGACATCGCCCAACCATATGTCACTGTAAAATAAAACATTGAATATTGAACATTGAAAAATCTATATAATAAGGGTGTGAACCTAAACTGGTCTCTCGGTTCGGTTCGATTGCAATTATCATGTCATCGATTCAGTTCAATTCGTTATCACGATGCATCACAAAGCATTGACGATGCACTGCAATTTTACTTCACATGTATACAATTTTGTCAATAAATACAAGCAGTCCAATATATGAACCGAACCTTTAATTTTACCTGCTCAAAGAAAACATGCTTCTTGAATGTATCAAACACCAACAGGAGCAAGACAACAGGAGCATTTAGAACAAATACACTAAAGTAAATACTAAAAGCCACTTCAGGAAGTGGTCTGGGTCACATTCCAGATGAAACTGAACAAGTGTTAATGCATCTGGTTGTTGAAACCACATATGTAAGTTTTACTCCTCCCAACAATACTAAAAAATAGGGCTGCACAATATGTACATATCGCAATATGCATATCGCAAGGGCACGCAATATCTGAATGATTTTAATAGGCTACTTCAACATTGTGAAAAGTGTATGTTTTAGGTCAACTCATATAGCAGAGAATAGACTGAGCACACGACTGTTACTTATGTGACTTGCTTGACGTTAAAAAGAGTTATTAAACTCAATAACTTGCGAAAAACAACTCCTTGCAGTCTTGCACTGTCTGCTGTCTGACACACACACACACACACCGAAACGTGCGCACAAGCCGTTCTTTTTTCCGTGTCTTGTTATACACTCAAACTGTCAATGCTTTCTTTTCCCAGAAAGAATGTGAAATGCATAAATGGTATCATTCTCAGTTTTTAAATCTTTTTTTAAATATAATTTAAATTGATTTTACACATTTAAAGCAATATCGTATCGCATATCGAATATTGCATTATTTAACATGGACATCGTGTATCGCATTCTCTTCAATATCGCACAGCCCTACTAAAAAATTAACGTATGAGAGCATGTTTTAGGCTATTTGACATGTTATAGTCAGATATGACGGCGCTACTGCAGCACGCATCACCACAGACGAGCAGCTGAATATCTCTTCATCAAGCCAACGGTCAAACTACCACAAATAAAACCGAAAGCAGGTCGCAGATGCTCAACACAGTGCTGTTGCCGCGCTTTCTTCTATTGCGGTCTTTGATCTTGAAATTAGCTGATGATTAATAAAATGCAGTTCATATCTGTTGTTTTCGGTGACGTGAACTAGGGATGGGCGATATGGACTTAAAAATGTATCCCGATATTTTCTAGTATTTATTGCGTATTTATATTTATTGTATTTATTATAAATTAATAATTTTACTAATTCACGCAGATTTCAAGCTCACAACAAAAGTGCACACACCAGTGATCTATATTAGTGGAAAACATGAATGGAATCCAGTCATAAAAACGTAATTTGCTGTATGACGAATTTGTCAAATTTTGAACGAATAAATCAAAAGTAGGTCAGCAAACTTTAATCACTATGGATATGGACTGTGTCTCTGTGTGAATGGGTTTCATTTACCTCACACACTGAAGCACACGTGACGTGATGCTTGCGGTGTTACCTCCAGAGCCGCTCTGAGAGTCACGCCATGAGCATTTTACCATTTAATTTGAGAAAAATTATTGTCATATCATATACACACAGAAACATAAAGATCTTCACGACAAAATTAAACGTTTGGTTTAACTTGTGACAGAAATATATTACTATTGTATAGTACAATGTACTATTGTTTTACTATTATACAGTATAATGTTTGTTTTGATGTAATACTATTAATACTAATAATAGTGACAAAAATACAATAATTAAAACTTATTTTTTAAAGGAATAATACAAAAATGTCTTCCATGTTTTATTTTTAACAGTAAAGCTTTGTTGTACACCACTTTGTTTGCTAAAAATGGAAATTTTAATTTAATTTGATTAAAAAATTTATTAATGGTAATGCCTTCATTTGATTACCAGAAAAACTAAAATACACACACACAAAAAAAAACATTTCACAGGGCCTTATAATTGCAAACAAATGAATAATGTATTTATTTCATATCTCTCTTTATTCTATTGCATTTATTTGTGCTGCTGTTTGTGATTTGTTTATTTGCTCTTATTTTATAACTGTCATTTTAATAGTTTTTTATGAAAATGAAATTTTGCATTGCAGAAAAGTAGATTATTTGTTTATATATGCTGTCAATTATTTATCTGTCTATCACCAGACCAAGCTCAATGTTTTAAGACTGAACATAGTCTGTGGAGTCTGCTCTGTATTTTCTACTGCACAAGAGGCGTGATCAACGGGCATAGTTCAAATGACTCTGTACACAATTGGATAGTCCTTCAACCAATCAGACAAACGATCCATCGCTTCTCTATCCGTCATTGTGTTAAACCCGCCAATAGCGCGCCAGGTGGATGAGCCTGTTTGTGATTGGTCCCTGCAAATTTTTAACAGAAGCAGAATAGAAATATGTACAGGTTTCCAGCCTGAGCTGCTGGGCGAAATCAAATCACCGGCAGATCGGGCTGGGTTTACCCAGTTTAGTCAATTATAGTTATTTGAAAAAAATTGGAATCTGCAAAAATCAGTATTTGCAGATCACACTTACCAAAAAAATCAGAAATTGGAATCAGCCAAGAAAAATTGCAATCGGTGCGTCTCTATTGATAAGCGCTTCTCATTACAAGTGTGGGAAGATGGTTGGCACATGCTGTGTTCACAAATGCACGTTATGGTGACCCGAACACAGAACCGCTGCAGAGATGGAGTTCGGTTGGAGCAGCACTTACTGTGAAACATCACACCGACAGATCATGAGCTGCTCATGTGTAAAAACAGCACGTATATATCGATTTAATTAAATCACAGACTTTTGTGTTATAATAATCACACTAAGCCATATTGCAATTTCGGTTTTATTTTGATTAATTGTGCAGCCCGACAAGAGTGACTGTTACTCTAGTTTGTTCCTTGAAATTAAAACAGAAATATTCCAGTGCGTGTGTGCGCGTTATGTTCTATTATAAATGCACTCGTCCCCTCGCAGCTCATATTTAGTCATCAGACACTAATGAGAGGGCATTGAGGGGCACAGAATAAATGAGATATTAGTCCCGGGCTGTTGTGCAGATGCAGACAGACACGGACCTTTGTGCAGATGTCATGCTCCCAGAAAAAAATGGCCAAATTATTTAAATGCCCCATTGTTGGATTGATAAGCTCACCAATGAATGCCAAACTCAAGAATTCAGTTCATCATCATATGAGAGAAAATGCACCTGCTGCAAAGGGAAAAGGGGAAGAATAAATGTCCTTTGTTTTCCTCTGCACTCGTTTGACTGTTAATCATTTTCTGCTAGTTATTATATGCTCAGTGGGATTACTTTAATCTCCCATTTGTCAGATCTGAATAGCATCCAGCACGAGCACATGTACATAGCCCTCACCAGGACAGCACAGCAATACTCTTGTTTTCAAGTGCCATGTCTCAGTTAAGAGCAAGAAATAATGATTAGCATTATAGTACTACTCAAATAATAATTGATGATAACTGTCCTTTAAGGTTTATGAAGTCTTGGTTCATTTATGCAGCACAGTTTGAGAAGTGCCACTTAGAAAATGTAGAAACTGATGAAAATCACACTGAATCCGCAGAACCAGCGAATGCCATTTAATACCTTGGTTTTAGGAGTTTTTTTTTTCTTTCCTCTTGTCACTAGGTGATGGCTTTATACTATGTCCATTTGATTTTCTACTTTATCTAACAGGAAAAGCAATCAGTTTATGGCTGAGGTACAGCAGCACTTGGCAATCAGTATGTGAGGGGATAGAAGTTCAGTGGGTTGAACCTTAGTCAAGTCAAGTCACCTTTCTTTATAGCGCTTGCAATACAGAATGTTTCAAAGCAGCTTTATAGTAATAAACAGGAATTGACAGGAATTCATCAGCTCTATAGAAAACTGGGGCGTCATCATCAAGCTCAATTTAATTTCTCATCCAATCATAAAAACTGATAATATAACTTAATATAATTGTCTTTTAAACCCCACCTAAGCAAACCAAAGGTGACAGTTGCAAAAGTACCTTAGTGCTAGAAACTATTATGAAAATCAATTATATTCCAGTGGTCAAAAAACACTTAATGTATTTCTGCCCCTACAAGTAAATATGTAAGCCAACTGTAAGATTTGGTCTGTTACTGATTCACATTGAGAAATCATCCATCACACCTTTGAATGACCTGTACCCTCTGATATATCAGCCGTTTCCAGTTGAGCCAGATGGCTCTAATATCTCTATGCTGGTGATTATGGGGCAAATCAAAGTTCTGCGGTTTTATTTTTAGGTATTTTTACAACAGGAATTTATATCAGATCAGCTTACATTGTCATTGTTTGCTGCGTCAGTGTGTGGTGTTTGAGAATGAGCCAAGGGATAAAGCCTTAATTAAATCAAACAGAGCAAACCTGTTCTGGCACTATGATAAACTGTGCTGGACCGTGTCTTATCTTCTCCAGCCAATAGAGCCATGGCCATCTGTTTCTGCACATCGATACATCCCATATCACAGGAGAAATAGATTATTAGCCCATAAAGCCCCTCTCATTGGGTTTCCTGGCTTAGCATTGTAAATATCGTCCCATCTCCATATGGTGGCCCTGCAGCACTCAACCACACCGTCTGGGTGTAACAACAATGTTTCAATCTATTAAAGATTTCTTTCTAATGCATCTCAGTGGTGTGCCAAGAAGATCATCTTCGTGGCTGAGTTGTTGATCATAACAGAGTTCGCTATTTGACACGTCTCATTAGATTTTAAACAATGCCTGTAGCACCTTATGCATTGCATTGTGCTTTTGTAATAACAGAACAAGAGAGAAAGCTGCTCATTATTAAAGGGATAGTTCACCCAAAAATGAAAATTACTCACCCTCACTTGAATTTACTCACCCTCAAGCCATCCTAGTTGTATAAGACATTATTCTTTCAGACGAATACTTAAAAATATTTTAAAATTATAAAAAATAATATAAAATTAGTAAAAAAAATGTCCTGGCTATTCCAATCATTATAATTGCAGTAAATGGCAGCCCAAAAAGTACATCCATCCATTATAAGCGTAATCGATACGGCTCCGGCTTCAACTTTTTTGGGCTTCAAATTTTGGACTGCCATTCACTGCCATTATAATGCTTGAAAGAGCCAGGACATTTTTTAATACAAGTCAGATTGTATTTGTCTGAAAGAAGAATGTCATATGCACCTAGGATGGCTTGAGTGTGAGTAAATCATGGGGTCATTTTCTTTTTTGAGTGAACTATCCCTTTAAATAAATAATCCTTGTAATCTCTTTTTTTTCTGAAGGTGTTCCCCAGGGTTCTGTATTAGGCCCACAAAACGTTTCTGATTTAGTCATTATTGTTGTAGTGTATCACTGGTATACTTAATTCACTGTTCTGCTGTCTTAGGTGCTGCACACTTGTGTATCAGGGTCTAACCTACACACTCAACAAAGTCACTACCTCCTCAGCCTTGCTGATCTGTCGACAGACTACGAACCCTTCCTTACTCTAGGCAATGTCAAGAGCTTTGAACCACCCCCGATACACAATGTCATGGGAGACTTTGGAAATCTCCTCACTGTGGCTGAAGGTAAGGACTACCTGTTGTGCTTTCCGGAGGAACATAAAGCATGCAATGAATCGTATTGCTCTTGTGTTATCTACAACACATTATCTACAATGTGTCTAGGGAAATCCCATGGAACCTCTGCTGGGTCATAGTTCACCCCAATATCAAAAGTAAAAAAATCTATATTTTTTGCCAAATTAAGTGCATTTGTAAAATAGAATGTATCTATACACTATAGTAGTATTTATGCTTAATGTATTATTAATGGTCCCCAAAAAAATATTGTTGTGAAATTAGCCGTATTTCAATTTTTTTTTTTGTATAAAATATTTAAAAAATGTTGCTACATCATATTTAACAATTTTTGCAACACATCAACACAAATCCATCTTTAATGTCTGTAATGCAATGGCAAATTTGCTGAATTATGATGTCAACCAGCATAAACTGTGAAATTGCTGCATCTCCCTTGAAAAGCAAAGAAAGTACAAAAAAAGGGACGTTTTTAATTTGTTCTTTGAGTTTATACTGAGCTCTCATGAATCATATTAGAGCAAATGTAGCACAATGTGAAATAAAATAGAATTTTAAAGAGGTGTGCATTAGTTCCCTCATCCACTCAAAGCAAGCCCATTTATGCCAATTATTAAAGAAATCTTTTTTTTCTCCTCTGACCTTGCTTTATCCATTAGGCAATATTTCTTGTGTGTTCTCTACCTTGGCATGTCATCAAATGTCATCTGTTTTTGGTGGGGTTGGGCTGTTTGCTCTAGTGGGGGGGAGTTGTCTGTTCTTTCCTTTTCCAACAGGGATACCTTTTAGGACAGTACATTTATATCCGCAGAGTAGAGGAAGAAAAAAACTGCTTGCTTTTGCAACGCAAACATCTCCATCCATTGACATGCCTTTTATATCTATGCGTACGAAAAAAAAAAAACAACCTCAGCCAAAGAGCAACTCATAAGCAATATCCCAGTACCTATCTCATATTGATTAGTTCACTTCAAAGCTCTGTGCATCCCTAATGCAACTTGCTCGTCTTTGCAAAGAGCTTTTTCCACTTTGATGGGGATGATGGTATTGATAGCACTGTCACAATGTGAGCACTTCGTTTTCTCTCTCTCTCTCTCTCTCTCTCTCTCTCTCTCTCTCTCTCTCTCTCTCTCTCTCTCTCTCTCTCTCTCTCTCTCTCTCTCCCTCTCTCCCTCTCTCCCTCTCTCTCTCTCTCTCTCTCTCTCTCTCATCTTAATCTTAATATCCACTAATGACAACACTAGATTTCTCACTTTGAGAGGTGTTCAGCATTCAGAGGACTTTAATTCATAGTGCTTGCAGAGCCCTATTCACTCATCACGAAAGGTGTGATGCTCATTACTGTAGCCCTTTGAGTCTGTTTTAGGAGACTGAATAGATATTTTAAAGGTGTCTGTTTGGACACCCGTATAGATGGTGCAAACATGGGAAACCTGTCTCCATTGGCCATGACAGCTAAAAGCCAGTATATCAGCTATCTTTTGAGAAAGATAAGAGAAAATACAGTCGGCCAATCATTATTTTAGGACCCTAAAAAGTCAGACATACAGTGTCATTATTACACAGAATTATTTGTCTGATTGTATTTGTGGTAATGGCTGTACTGTTATCAGGGCTATACAGTGCGTACGAACATTTTGTACCTGCTATGAAAAAATCTGTGCGATGAATAAAAAAAGACATGGTTAAAATGGCCATTGAAAGTCCATGTACCACAAACTTTGATGCTTCAAAAACTTCATAAAGACATCATAAAAGTAATTCATATGAAACATGCAGTTTAATCTAAGAACCAAGAACCAATTAAGTCGCTCTGATGTGCTTTATATATTTGCATTGATCAATGTTTATATGTGAAAAAAGGCTTCTTTTTGAATGTTTACCAGAATGTTATGTTTATGATACCTTTATGGACTTTATGGAAGCATCAAAGTTTTGGTTACATGCCTTTAATCGAAGGATAGATATCTCAGTTTTTATTAAATCATCTTGATTGGTTAAATAAAATTTAAAGAATTGGCTACTTGATGATCAACAATGCCAACACGTATGACTTTATTAATATTGTAATTTTATTATCTAAAGCCCTATAAGGACGCTAATTGTTTCTCACGTGGAAGTCCGTAAAACTACATTTGCATGCCACCTCAGTGATAAAACTCGTGCAATCAGATGGTGATTTATTCACGTTGGAGGAGCGAGTTTTGTGATCCCACGCACCTGTGAACGCACTGCTCACGTGGTCAATAACTTGATTGACTGCTGTAAATAAAATGTTATATGCTTGGTAGCTATAATAATAATAAATGCAATTTTTTTTAATAATAGGAAAAATAGGAAAAAATATCTAATTATGTAATTATTATTTAATTATTTAAATCTGTTTAAAAATAGGAAGATATATATAGTTAAAATGGTTTTCTGTCTTAAAGGATGTCATTTTATTCCACATGGAAATCAGCGGAAATAAGTTAATACCGCCTCTTATTTACATGAGGTGAACATAATGCTGCTTGGCTATTTTAACATATATAATCGCTGCTGTAATAACGGCCCATTTCAAAATTTTACATGCTTTTCTTCTTTTTATCTTTTGAGCGGTGATGAAATATATTGCTCTTGTAAATACTTGGCAGCATTTCAGTAATAAAAGTCTAGATCTTTAAAATGCCCCCAATTTACAGTGAAGCGCAACCATACGGTGCTCTGCAGTGGTCAAAAAGGACATAAACCATGAATTGAAGTGATATATTCTTGAAAACTCAGAGATGTGGATTCGGACGGCAATTAAATTACCACACGACCTTGGGGTTTGTCAAAAAACGGTAGGTAATTCGGCCGGGGATTTTTATGCGGGTGGTGGGAGAAAAACACTGACATTCTGGATTCGGATGGCAATAAAATCACAGACTAGCTCCTGTCAATGATGAAAAAACCTTACGACCCCACGAGAAACAATTACCGTCCGAATAGGGCTTAAGTGTATTTTATGTGGCTATTTTCTGTATTGTACCCTTATTTTTGTCACTATCCCTCTTTTTTTTTTGCAAAAAAAAGGTTGCTGATGAGAATTAGCCTTTTGACTTTTAACTCGGGTACATTAACATTTATTTGAATATTTATTAATGTTCAGTGTCCCCTTTTTAAATAAATAAAATAAACTAGCCCTTAGAGTATGCCTTTAAGCCATGTGTTTTCTAATTTGCTAAACTAAAGTTGTTTGTTATCCCAGAAAAGAAAAGGAGAAGCATGGAGCTGATTCCTCTGACTGCTCGGATGGTAATGACACACCTGGTCAATCATTTGGGACACCATCCTCTCAGCGGCGGCCCTGCCCTCTTACACAGCCTGGTCAGTGAGAACCACGACAACCCTTATGTAGAGTCTTCCGAACTCTCCTCTGAAGTTTTCAAAAGCCCCAATCTACAGCTCTTTGTCTTCAATGACAGCACACTAGTCTCGTACCTTCAGATCCCCTGTGATAATTCCAGCACAGCTGCGGTAAGTGCCAACCCGAGGGATCATTCCTCTGAGGTCCGTGTCATCGTCAGGGACATCTCGGGAAAGTACTCGTGGGACGGCAGCGTTCTCTTCTGCACTTTAGACGGAACTTCCTTGAGTTCCAGTGGCAGCAGAGATCCGTTGTCTCATGACACCGGTGGCTTTGATAAGCAGAGCTCCGTCCGCTCCAGTAAATGCTCCTCTGAGTTGGAAATGGAGGATGGCGGGGATGTGTTGGACCAACTACTGGAAGATCTGGGCTACAGCAGCCCAGAGTGCCTGCCGGAGCCCCAGCTGAGGCTCACCCAACCACCGTCTCCACCCATGGGCATGAACAATGAGATGGAAGGGCTCATCATGGATGCCATCCACAGACAGACGAAGCAAGAGGATGAGGAGCTGATGCGGAGACAGAGTGAAGACCCCAGCATCAGAGCAGAGACACAGAGAGAGCCCACACACCAGGAGCCAAAATCAGCTTTTTACCTCTGCAGGCTTCTCCTCAACGACCTCGGCATGAACTCATGGGATCGCAGGTACAATATTTCATGGAAGTTGCTGGAAAACTTTCACAGTAAACATTCTTAAATACATATTACGTCCCAAAATTCAGTCATTTATTCACCCACTTGTAAAGCTGCTCTTTTCCACATCATTGGACATCTTGAGGCCTGATATATTCAAGCAAAGTTGTTAAAAAGCCTTAAATTCAGTTTGACCTAGTCCATAAAAAGTCTTAAATATCTTAAATGGTATAATAAATGTCTTAATTATAATTTCAAGAGGTCTTAAATTTGGGGATGGAAAAAACACAAATCACTTTGTGACTTAAAGGGTTAGTTCACCCAAAAATGAAAATTCTGTCATTAATTACTTACCCTCTTGTCGTTCGACAACCGTAAGACATCCGTTCATCTTCGGAACACAAATGAAGATATTTTAGTTGAAATCCGATCGCTCAGAAAGGCCTCCTTTGACACAATGGCACGGTTCACTCTCAAGACCCATAAAAGGTACTAAAGACGTCATTACAAAGTCCATCTCACTACAGTGGTTCTACAATAACTTTATGAAGCGACGAGAATAGTTTTTGTGCGCAAAAAAACCTAAATAACAACTTATATAGTGATGGCCGATTTCAAAATAATGCATCATGAAGCTTCAAAGCGTTATGAATCAGCGAGTCGAATCATGATTCGGATCGCGTGTCAAACCGCCAAACTGCTGAAATTACAGGGAGTGCAGAATTATTAGGCACGTTGATTTTCTGATCATATTTTATTTCCAGGCACATTTGACCAATTCCAAACCACAGTAATCCTAATAACTACTATTGATTTAGTATTTAATAATGTATAAGTGATATATAATTGTTCATGAAGGCTGGAAATGAAAATCACCTTATATTCAGGTGTGCAGAATTATTAGGCATGTTTTCTTTTACAGATAAATTGAGCCAAAAAAGAGATTTAACTCAGACTGAAAAGTCAAAAAGTATTAAATGCCCATGAGAAGGATGCAATACTAATGCAATACTAGACATTGCAGTTAAGGCGTGACCATTGGACAGTGAAATGCTCGTTGGGTCAGCAGGATCTGACAAAAACATGTGGCGGAGAAAAGACACCTGTTAACTGCAAAAGAATTAAGAATTAAGGTGAAGAATTAAGGGTGAAACCATCAGGAACCCTTTAGTCTCCAGCGCCACCATTTTCCAGAGCTGCAACCTACCTGGAGTCTCCAGAAGTGCAAGGTGTCAGGATCTCAGAGACTTCAGTTAGGTAAAGAATCCTAAAAAATGACCCCCACTAAATAAGAATCACAAGCTGAAGTGTTGTAAAATACATGAAGAAGGTTTTTTTATATCAAATCAATAGTAGTTATTAGGATTACTGTGGTTTGGAATTGGTCAAATGTGCCTGGAAAAAAAATATGATCAGAAAATCAACGCGCCTAATAATTCTGCACTCCCTGTAGGTGACTTTGGCGATTCAAACCACTGAATCGACTCACTGATTCATAACGCTTCGAAGCTTCATGATGCCTTGTTTTGAAATCGGTCATCATGATATAAGTCGTTATTTAGGGTTTTTTTGCGCACAAAAACTATTATCGCCGATTCATAAAGTTATTTTAGAACCACTGTAGTGAGATGGACTTTGTAATGACGTCTTTAGTACCTTTTAAGGGTCTTGAGAATGTACAGTGCATTGTGCCAATGGAGGCCTTTCTGAGCCATCGGATTTCAACTAAAATATCTTCATTTGTGTTCCGAAGATGAACGGAGGTCTTACGGGTGTCGAACGACATGAGGGTAAGTAATTAATTACATAATTTTCATTTTTGGGTGAACTAACCTTTTAATGTTGATTAAATCTTAATCTTTTGATTACAGATAATGGTAGTTGCCGATTTTGGGCCAGATTTACTAAACAAGGCAAATTAGCGTGAGAGCACAATTCCAAAAAAGCGCAGGAAAGTTCTGCTCGTGATCTACTGATGAAGCTCAAATTAAAGAACACAGACGCAGCCCGATAATTTCCACAATAACTAACGAAATTCCAAGAGCTGTGAATTAGCGTCTGGTTTAAGACTTGCTTTTTTGGACGGTAAATAATGGCGCAAACGCCAGTAAATTGATAAGCACAAACCTTAGTAAATCACCTTGCATGATTCATTTAAATACTCTAATGCATTTATGCAATAAGATCAGCCGCAAAAATAACCCTGTCCATGCCTTTTCAGCATTCATTTATCACTGCGTGTCTTTAGTAAATCATGACAGTAGTGCACACTGGGTGTTTATTTCATACCTGCAAACTTGTTGCCTTTCACAATTCTGACATGGAAATCAGCCATTCACATGATTTGTGTAAATCCGATGAGTTTTGTGCATCAAGGGCTGTTTTTGTGTAGATCGACCAGAATCTAATGTGCATTCAAAAAGATCTTACTAACCCCAAACTTTTGAACAGTAGTGTAATTAAGTAACAGAATCACAGACACTAGTCACATAATTGGAACACTATGGTCTATCTGTCTTCTCCAGTGCATCCTCTTTTTTCTGGAAAAAAAAGAGATCTAGGGCTAGTTCACACTGCCACATTAATTACAACAAGCATATTCCACAAAATTCACTAGCTGTGCCTGTCTCATCTAATAATATTGCTAGAACCAGTTCCTCTTATCTTTTTTATTACAAATTATACAAACTTAATTGTTCAAACCATTTCCTTGAGGACAGATAGACACTTTCTAAAATCTCCATGTCCTTTGTTTTTGGCATGCAGAATAATGTCACAGCCATTGTTCCCTTTCCACAGGATTGAACATAATAAGATAATTGGGGGGCTCCCCTGAAATTATTTGTTTGAACTTTTTCCATAGTGAGCATTCGGGCAGGGTAAAAAATATTGATTTCTCGATTTTAATCGATTCTCATTTTTAGGAAACTATATTGATTCTTGAATCCCAAAAAAACGATTAGTCATCCTGTTTTTTTTAAGTTGATGAATGAAAGGAACAAAATCCCATCCAATAAATCGCAATAATATTTGTACTTTGTTACTATTGATATGAAACAAAGTCTCAGATTTCAAATTACGTCCATTTTATTACGAAATTCAAAAACATAAATACCGTTTTTGCTGCTTCTCTTGATCAGAGCGATCTCACGCCACAGCGCCAAAACGGTATTTATGTTATATATATTAATACAGTTTTTACAATTTTATAATAATACACTTATACAATGTAAAACTGCATTATTATTTTTTTTAAAACATAATAATTGGCTAATGTAGTACCGACTGACTCCCATAGTTTACAGCATCCCATAGTTAGTTCAGAGAGTTGTTTTCCTTGAGAAAATTTGCCATGTATTTTTACCAGATATATATCCAAAATAATCTATATTGAATCGAATCGAATTGCAAGCTTGTGAATCGAAATAGAATCGAATTGTGAAATTTTTTTCAATACCCAGCCCTAGTGAGCATTTTCAGAATGTCTCAACATGTCACACCAAGTTTTACATTTACAGAATGGGACTATCACCATTGATTCTCGTTTTCACATTATTCCCATTCAAATCTGTGTTAATTTATATACTCAATTATGAACTCAATATGCTATTTGAATAATGGTTAAAAATCTTATTTGATGGTGCCATTTTGTTATTTTGAATGGAAAAGAGCAGCTTGGATATTCCTCTTTACTTCTCTTTTAAATGGATGTGGAATTACATGAGTGTGAGTAAATGATTAAAGAATTTACATATCTGAGTATCTTTTTTATTACCTTTTTGCATCTCAAAATATATGAGCATGTCTCAAAATAATGAGAATGATTGCATAGCTTCTAAATATGTTAAATGTTTAAAATATGTAGAACCTACATGCAGTACTTCTAGTTGGCCTGGACATCGGCTGCAGTGGCATAGGAGAAAACATTTTATCTTTTGGAAAGTTTTATGATGTTCCATTTTCATTTCTCCTTATAGAAAGAGCTTTCATCTTCTAAAGAAGAACTCCAAGCTCTTGAGAGAGCTCAAGAATTTGGACTCAAGGCAGTGGTAAGGGTTTCTGCTTTCTCACACTTCAAGCGAACATGCTTTAGCTTCCATTTACCGCAACTAATGTGTGCGTTAATGAATGTTTATATGTGAACCTCATTGGTTCATGAGGAAGCTCAAATGTGCTGCGTAACACAAGAATGAACCTCATTGGTTCTTGCTGAAGCTCAAACATGCTGCGTAAAAACACGAGAATGAACCTCATTGGTTCTTGCTGAAGCTCAAACATGCTGCGTAACACACGAGAATGAACCTCATTGGTTCTTGCTGAAGCTCAAACATGCTGCGTAACACACGAGAATGAACCTCATTGGTTCTTGCTGAAGCTCAAACGTGCTGCGTAACACACGAGAATGAACCTCATTGGTTCTTGCTAAAGATCAAACATGCTGCTTAACACACGAGAATGAACCTCATTGGTTCTTGCTGAAGCTCAAACGTGCTTCGTAACACTAGAATGAACCTCATTGGTTCTTACTGAAGCTCAAACGTGCTGCTTAACACACGAGAATGAACCTCATTGGTTCTTGCTAAAGCTCAAACATGCTGCGTAAAAACACGAGAATGAACCTCATTGGTTCTTGCTAAAGCTCAAACGTGCTGCGTAACACTAGAATGTACCTCATTGGTTCTTACTGAAGCTCAAACGTGCTGCGTAACACTAGAATGAACCTCATTGGATCTTACTGAAGCTCAAACGTGCTGCGTAACACACGAGAATGAACCTCATTGGTTCTTACTGAAGCTCAAACGTGCTTCGTAACACTAGAATGAACCTCATTGGTTCTTGCTGAAGCTCAAACGTGCTTCGTAACACTAGAATGAACCTCATTGGTTCTTACTGAAGCTCTAACGTGCTGCGTAACACTAGAATGAAACTCATTGGTTCTTACTGAAGCTCAAACGTGCTGCGTAACACACGAGAATGAACCTCATTGGTTCTTGCTAAAGATCAAACATGCTGCTTAACACACGAGAATGAACCTCATTGGTTCTCGCACTTCAAGGGAACATGCTTTAGCTTCCATTTACTGCAACTAATATGTACGTTAATGAATGTTTATATGTGAAATAAATACAATCTGATGAAAAGATGAATGAAAGTCTTACTAGTTTGGAACGACATGATGGTGAGTAATTAATGACAGGATTTTCATTTTTGGGTGAACTAACCCTTTAACTTTTGCACTTAATGATAAAAATCAGTAGCAAACAACAGCATGCATTTGGAGAGCTCTATCATGCAGCCTAATGCCAGTCTACAGAGAGTGGCTAAATCCTTTAAAAGCACTATTAAGGAGACATGTCTTAAGAACACTCTCAGATACTCCGCTCCTCACAGCCTAATCCTGCCCACGTCTGGCTGATCACAGATCCACACTTCTCAGCCAACAGCGATCAATAGGCACTCAGAGTGGCTAATTACAGAGGCTTATTAAAGAATACCCCCAGGATCGGACCAGCGTTTCCCTCTGCAGGCAGAGCTGGCCCACTCATGGCAACCGCTGACTGAGCATGCCAAACATCACACTGCAAGGGCATGAGGCTTCCTTAGCAACACTGCTCAAAGAGACACACTGCTCACACATACACAGCACATACCACTATTGTATTTATTAGCCAATAGCTGTGTATTGTAACTTCAATATACATTTTTTTTGTATAAAAGATAGGCTGAATTTAATGAACATTACAAAGGCTGTGCGACACACAGACTTCCGGATGCCTAAAAATGTGACTACATTTTTTTACAAGAAACTAAGCCACAACGGTAACACTTTAGTTTAGGGTCCAGTTCTCACTATTAACTAGTTGCTTATTAGCATGCATATTACTACACACATATTAATGCTTTATTCTGCATGACCTTGTTCTACAGTGCACCCAGAAAGTATTCACAGCGCTTCACTTTTTCCACGTTTTATGTTACTAACTTCTTCCAAAATGGATTAAAATCATTATTTTCCTCAAAATTCTACAAACAATACCCCATAATGACAACTTGAAAGAAGTTTGTTTGAAATCTTTGCAAATGTATTAAAAATAAAAAACGAAAAAAAGCTCCGGTGCATCCTGTTTCCACTGGTCATCTTTGAGTTGTTTCTACAACTTGACTGGACTCTACCTGTGGTAAATTCAGTGGATTGGCCATGATTTGGAAAGGCACACACCTGTCTATATAAGGTCCCACAGTTAACAGTGCATGTCCGAGCACAAACCAAGCCAAGTCCAAGGAATTGTCTGTAGACCTCAGAGACAGGATTGTATCAACGCACAAATCTGGGTACAGAACATTTCTGCAGCATTGAAGGTCCCAATGAGCACAGTGGCCTCTATCATCCGTAAATGGAAGAAGTTTGGAGCCACCAGGACTCTTCCTAGAGCCGCCCGGCCAAACTGAGCGATCGGGGGAGAAGTGCCTTAGTCAGGGAGGTGACCAAGAACCCGATGGTCACTCTGACAGAGCTCCAGCGTTTCTCTGTGTAGCGAGGAGAACCTTCCAGAAGAACAACCATCTCTGCAGCACTCCACCATTCAGGCCTGTATGGTAGAGTGGCCAGACGGCACATGACAGCCCGTCTGGAGTTTGCCAAAAATGCACTTGGAGGACTTTATGACCATGAGAAATTAAATTCTCTGGTCTGATGAAACCAAGATTGAACTCTTTGGCCTGAATGGAAACCAGACTCATCGGCCAATACCATCCCTACAGTGAAGCATGGTTTTTCAGTGACAGGAACTGGGAGACTAGTCCGGATCGACGGAAAGATGAATGCAGCAATGTACAGAGACATCCTTGATGAAAACCTGCTCCAGAGCACTCTAGACCTCAGATTGGGGTGAAGGTTCATCTTCCAACAGGACAACTACCCTAAGCACACAGCCAAGATAACAAAGGAGTGGCTACGGGACAACTCTGTGAATGTCCTTGAGTAGCCTAGCCAGAGCCCAGACTTGAACCGGATTAAACATCTCTGGAGAGATCTGAAAATGGCTGTGCACCGACGCTCCCCATCCAACCTGATGGAGCTTGAGAGGTCCTGCAAAGAAGAAGAAACTGCCCAAAAATAGGTGTGCCAAGCTTGTAGCATCATACTCAAAAAGACTTGAGGCTGTAATTGGTGCCAAAAATTGAGCGAAGGCTGTGAAGACTTACAGTATGTTCATGTGATTTTTTATTTATTTATTTATTTTTATGAATTTGCAAAGATTTCAAACAAACTTCTTTCATTATGGGGTATTGTTTGTATAATTTAGGAAAATAATGAATTTAATCCATTTTGGAATAAGGCTGTAACATAACAAAATGTGGAAAAAGTGAAGCGCTGTGAATACTTTCCGGATGCACTGTACATCCTTTAATCCTACACAATACCTAAACTTAAACGCTACAAAACTATCTTACTAACTATTTATAAGCATTAAATCAGGAGTTTATTGAGGCAAAAGTTGTAGTTAATAGAAAATATGTGTGCCCAAACTAAAGTGTTACTGCGACAACTGTTCTCTAGGGATGGCACTATTAAAATGAACATTTATGAAATATTAACTTACCAAAAGCATCATATTTAGCTGTGTTCCACTTCCACATTTTGTGCTCAATCTTCATACCACACAACGTCTACATTTTTACCAAAAAGGGAAAAAATAGATCAGTTAGACTCTTTCTACTGTGTGCCGGGAAGACAAATACATTCTCCTTTTATTTCTCACTCTATTTTCTCTATTTTACAAAGATTTTAGAGTTGACTTGTATTCATCAAGCTCTACCATTCAGCACTGTTAACTTGTTATTTTTATTTATTTATTTATTTTTTTACATCAATCTAAACCAGGGGTAAGTAAAACTAAAGCCATAAAAAAAAAACTTTAGTTACTTGAAATAAAATAAACTTTAACTGATGTAAAAAAAAATAAAAAAATAAAAAATACTTCATCTTATTTTATTTAATCTACTTACCAAGGCAACTTTTCTCATTTTGATGTAGTTTAAAATAAAATGAAATAAAAACGAATGTAAAAAACAAATAAAACTAAATAAATTAATAAAAACTAATACAAATTACAAAAACGCAACATAATTACTAAAATTAAGATGAAAACTAAAAATATAAAAATAAATACTAATTTAAAATGTTAATAAAAACTGTAAATGTGCTAAAATAACACTCTTCATACACCATAATGACAAAGCAAACCAGATTTGTGATAACTTTGATTTAAATGTATTAAAAAGAGAAAAAAACTGAACTCATTGCGCAAGTATTCAGAGCCTTTGCTATAACACTTGAAATGTAGCTCAGGTGCATCCCATTCCTCTGGATCGTCTTTGATTACATGCACTGAGCACATAAAATATGGTGACATCGCAAATGTCATGATGTTACAACTTTTTGCATGATGTCAGTTCATCTTGTGTATTTCTGTTTCCAGCCGAGAGACACACAAGATTGCTGTTTTCTATATTGGAGAAGGCCAGGAGGACAAATTCTCCATTCTGTCCAATGCAGAGGGCAGTCAGGCTTACGAGGACTTTGTCTCTGGGCTGGGAATGGAGGTGAAATTAAACATATAATCCACTTATTAAGTCTGTAGTGCACAGGGATCATGTCCTGGGACTATGTCAGAGCTTCAGGAAGTTTCTCTCTCTCTTTCAGGTGAATCTGGCAACTCACTGTGGGTTCATGGGCGGTTTGCAGAGAAATGGCAGCACAGGTAGCACAGCGCCATACTATGCTACCTCCAACGTGGAGGTCATCTTCCATGTGTCAACTCGCATGCCTTCTGACTCAGATGACTCCATCACCAAAAAGGTAGTTCCTCATTTCCTGCCTGACACATTTAAAAGAAACGTTACGGTTTTAGATGAGTGATTTACGTAACTAAAAGGTAGAATTTGTCATTCATCAGTATTATAAATGACATCTCTGCTGGTCAGGAGTGCAGGCATGCCAGTCACATTCAGAGAGGAAATGAGAAAGAAAAAAGTGCATGCTCTTTAGTTTTTAAATGACCTTCCATTAAACCACGCCCCCTTGGTTACTGTTGCCAATTGAGTGCATTTGTAATCTAGTAATCATATTTATGATTTATGATAGCCATGGAAGGCTACAAACTGGACAAAGAAATGTATGATGAAGCTTTAGATCATAGTCATTTGAAACTGCTTTATATGTAAAATAAGTTATCAATAACTATATATGTATGTGTATGTGCTTTGAATGTATTTCTAAATTAAAAGCAACACAAATCAATGAAGCAATATATCCACTCACTAAAATACTCATTTGTAAAAAAAATAAAAAAATAAAAGTCCATCAAAAAATTAAAAAAATATATAGGGCCGATAACCTCTGACACGTAGTGGTTGCCTAATCACTTAGGGCATTTTTACACTTGGCACATTTGTCGCGGTCCGAGTCTGTTCCTGGTGCTCTGGTGCATTTGCGTGCATCTTATGTCATCACAAATGTGCATGCCGCATGATAGAAAACAGTACGTTGGTCAATATATTGTGTTTTTTATTAATTGGTAATATTACAGTATGTGCAGCAGAGTAAACGACACTTGGGTTTACTTTAGGGCTGCCACTGACAACTATTTTTATATCAATTAATTTATCGACTAATTTATCGATTAATCTATCAACTAATTTATCACAATAATTTTCAACAATTTTACTTAAAAACATTTAATTTAACTTGCAACGTTGGCCTTCAGTAGTGGACTATAAAAAAGTATAAATGTAAACAAGCCCTTGACAAAATGTAAAACTAAAAGAGTAAAAAATGTAAAAAGGTACAAATTTGTTAACCACCATAAAAAAAGAGAATATCAGCAAATACTTTTTATATAGAATAGTGTTGTCACGATACCAAAATTATAACTTCGATACGATACCAGACAAAAATACCTCAATACAGATATTGAATCGATACCATGGCAAAAAAACTGTATAAGTAATTGAATAACATGACAGAACTTACTATTCATTGGTTTATCATTGTTTTAGGGTTAAAAAAACACTAAAAACTCACTTGGCCGCCATGTTCCTGCCAGGTTCCTGCCCTGCCCTGCCCTGCTTCACACAGAATATTAGGTCCGGCCCTTTTAAGAGCTGCACGGACCAAATTCATTGTAACACCCGATTTCTCATTCAACTCTGTATACGTTCAGATAAGACATATCCGACTGCGTTTACCCGAATACTCGCCAGGACGTGCATTTTTACATATTTTTTACCATTCAAACCCAATAAACCGCGAAACTGGCGTCACGATCTGTCTGAGTGAAAGGCGGCTGCGCGCGCTTCAGGTCAGGAGCACGTCCCGGCCGTGCCACACTTTTCTGTTGCGTTCTTTTTCCTGAGCTGCGCGTATATATTTGGCTGTTCTGCTTCCATTGTTAAGTGAACGGTGGAAGCAGAGCTCACACACACGTCCTCACGCAGATTAAGAAATACTGCTCTTATTAGAGTGCTGTCATTTTTAAAGTAATGTTACCGGTACTAATACAATTTCATATCGTACCCAACTTACCTAGTCGACTAAAAAATTGACGTCGGCTAATTAACAGCGTCGACGCAGTCGATTGTATCGACCAATCGCGACAGGCCTAGTTTACTTTGTGTGTCTCACATGAAGGCGGCTTTCTGCTGCTTGCAAACAGACTCTTTTGAGGAGACATTGGATTGCCATTAATTTTCTGCCCTGATTGCACTTGTTATGCTTGAATAGTATACACTGCAGGCTCGTTCTCGCTCGTATCTAAGGTAAATTATCAACACTATCATCCCTTACATGTGTTTTATTGAACTAAATACACTGTAATCTGCTAAAATGTATGCACAGGTTGAAATGTAAAATGTTGCCTTTATACAACAGTTATCTCTGGTTCTCGAATCTGATTGGCTGAGTGCCTTTTCCAGCCTTGCGATATTCTAGTGATAACAGCACTATAACCATTTCACTGTTTGTATCACTCCACTTGTGGCAACTGTCATGGCGGTCAAGAAATCCATCATATTTTTTACAAATACTATTGATGTGTGTGTCGGAATGTAGTTTTAAGAGTTTAATAGGCAAGAATGTAGTTATCTAGATCTCAAATATTTGACTCATATGTGAACATAGTGAATATTTTGACAATTTGTTTAGAAATTTAGAGCGATCATGTACCTGACGAGAACAGCTTCTTCTCAGCCAATCCTTCGGGAATTTGATGCTGCTCACTTGTAGCTAGTCTTTATGAGTGGCTTGTTGTAAACAAGGAATTTGTTTTAGCGCTGTCAATTTTTTAAAAGGACAAAGACAAAGATATCTCTTTCCTTAGAGGACATTTTCATCAGCAGTTTTTTTTATAATGGATATAATTTTATGGATATCGACCTGAAGAATGAATGCTGGCCGCTGGAGGTAGACTCTGGGTCAGGCTGTGCCGCATCAAGTATTCCACAAAAAAAATGTTTCAAGTATTCCAAAAAAAGGAGCACAACTGATCCAATCATCTCAATCTTTATTATTAAAGGGGTCATGAACTGGCTTTTTTTATTTTTTTATACTGTTGTCTGAGGTCAACTTATGACGTTTGCATGGTTTTTACATTCAAAAACATCATAATGAATAAGTAATAGGCTATTTTCTGCCTTGGTTTCGAGGCTCTCTGAAGAAACGGTCGGTTTTGATGGGCGTGCCGCACTGAAGACTTGGAAGTAATTGGCCACGGCTAGGATTGGATAAAATGTGCATATTATAATGAGCTTCAGCTCCCCTGAGTACATGTGGAAATTGTTTTGAAAGTGTCTGGAGAAACGCTCACAGGGCTCGAAAAATATCTTTATCAAACAAACACAATGATTCATCTCTCACCCCCCACGATTGATTGGAATGTTATTTTTGTATTACCTTGCCGACCCGATCAGTGAATATAACCACACGCGCGCGCGCAAGAAAGTAATGTTATTTCACTATTTAAGATAGACCGACGGCTGGCTGCTGTTACGTTTTGGTAGCCTGTCTGAAAAACACATAGCCCCGGGACATTGGGCTTTACGAGCACTGGTGTTACAATTCTGAGTCTGATCACGAATGAACCAATAACACCTTCTCCAGCCTGTGACAGCGTGCTAATGTATGTAATCAATAGATATCAAACGATCTGTAACAATGCAATACTAACATGTTTTACTCACATAAGTGTGTTGCACCATTCCTGTCGGATCCAATATAGAGGGCATAGCATTGTGTTTTAATCTCAAATGTCTGTAAATCCAGTCTCGACCTCTATCTTGTTTACAATCGATTCTGCGGTGAAATTAAGCGAACAAACGCACAGTCTTATGCACGTGAGCTGGAACCGGCATGTTTATTGCTCGGTAGCGCGACCCGTTTAGCTCCACGAGTCGGTGGGAGGGCTTGAGGAGGTGCTTCTGCATCCTAATACGTCAATGGTCGACATTCTGAGATCTCTCGTTTTCTGGGTCTGGTGTATAAAAGCCTTAGCCTGACAAGCCAGACCCACATCAAGATGTTGGGTCTGGAAACTCACCATTGAAAGGTCTCAATCTGAGGGGCTGGATAAACGGTTGTCTTTCAAATTCCCTCCGCACACAATTGGATAGCGCCATAAGCGCCACAACCAACCAGAGCGAAGAAGAAGGTGAAGCTGAGCTAACGTAAGTTGATAGACTTTCGCCGTATCCGGTAGGCAAAACTTCGAACATATCTTCTTTTCTTAGGAATGACTTCAGTGCTGTTCTTTTCTAAAAAAAAAAGCTTAACTCCAAGTCTTCCAGAGTCGCGGCCAAAGCCGATTCAAAAGACCGCTGTTCATCAGCTTTGTTTACGAGTAGCACGCAGAACCTCTGTGACGTGCCGTCATTATGTTAATTTTCTGCCACTAGGGTGCGTCTAGATTTCTAGGCTATAAAAGCCTTTCTTTGACTAACAAAGACGTTTTCAGCTCTGAAACTTACAGGATATTCTTATATCACGATGAACTTTTATATATCAAAGGCTCAAAGGAAAGTTGATTTCTCAATTCATCACCCCTTTAAAAATGATCAGGAGGTCGTGAGGTGCTCATAACGTACGACAGCAAAAATCGCACCATGTACGCCCGGCTTTAATCATTTGTATTTTGTGACAGTTTTTATTAGGGATGCTCATATTGACCGTTTAACCGTTAACCGAAAGTAAGAATTTTGACCAATTAATACTATCAGTTAAACTGTTTAAAGGTTTTTTGTTTTGTTTGTAAGGTTGGTTTTTGTTTTGTTTTTTTTTGCAACCACACGTGCCTACACAGACATATTTAGCAAAATGAAGCAATAGGAAAGTAGTAGGCCTACTGTGTTGGACCATTTCAACAGAAAAGGCAACAAAGTTACTTGTAAAATATGCAACGTGGTATTAAAATACAGCAGTAGTACAAGCTCTTGACTGGTGGAAAGCAAATGAAAGTCGCTTCCCGAGGCTGGCCACTCTAGTAAGGCGTTATCTCTGTATTCCCGGGGGATCATTGCGATCTGAGAGGGTGTTTTCTGCCGCGGGTCTAACTGTCAACAGGCTGCGCTCCAGACTAGGGTTGGGAACCGAGAACCGGTTCTTATGCAGAACCGAAACTGATTTTTGAAAAATACCAGAACCGCGCAAAATTCCTAAGTTTCGGTTCCGAAAACGGTTCTGGTGCAATGTGTGTGCGAAGCGCTGGATGCGTATCCTTTAATAGCGAGTGACAGCCAGTGTTGCCAAGTCCGTGGTTTTCCCGCTTTCCCGTTTTCCACTGTTGCCGCGGGCTGTGTTTCATGTCCGTGGGTTGAAGCGACCCCAATTATGTGATATTTTGCCCCGGAAATGCGAATTTTACCGGAGAAGCCCCCCTGTTTTGGGCTAGTTTTGAGTAGCAATTGTGCGGGTTTTGTTGTGAAAACCTGGCAACCCTGGCTCACCTCATCATGAATATTAATTCCATTGCCTGCCGCTTCGCATATTTTTTATATTTTTATTTTTATCTTATTTCCTATTTTTATCTTTTACTTGATTTATTTATAATTCTACTTATGTTAATACTTTTTATTCTAATTTTATTCTATTTCTATTTAATTTCTTGTAACTGTTATTTGCACTGTCCATGGAGCGGACCTGTTTACATTTCACTGCCAGTTGTATATTGTGTATATAACTGTGTATGTGACAAATAAAACTCTTGAATCTTGAATCTTGAATCTTCCAGGAGTGCAACGCAGTTCAGCACTGAAAGCCCTCGCGCTACACATTTACGGTTTTGCGTCAGATATTTTCTCGTTGACCACCAGCATGGCGAAGAGAAAGTCACAAATATGGATTCATTTCCAAAGAATGAATGATAATGAAGCAAAATGTAACACATGTGAAAAGTTAATAACATGCAAAGGAGGCTGCACTAGCAATTTGACAAAACATTTGCTACAGCACAGAGTGCCACAGGGCTTATACCAGATTTATAGTGAAAGGCCTATATATATTATATTATATATATATATATATATATATATATATATATATATATATATATATATATATATATATTTGCCAACCGTTGAGTCACCATGGTTTAGGTAAGCGTTTAGGCACAATTACCTTTGTAATGCTGAATTGCAATTTATTATTTACAAGTTCACTGAATAACTGAATTACTATTAAATTAATATACAACTAATTAATAAATATAACTAATAAATATAATTTATAACTTGGTTTTATTCAGAGACAGAGAGATAAAATATAATAAGACAATTTCAGAGGTGTTCATTTGAAAAAAAAATTTGCAAGAATGGCTTAATTAATACTGTAATATATGTACAGTACAGGACTTTTTTGACATTGCCAACCTGTAAATTTATTTTAGAGCAAGTAATAAACACAAAATAGATTGTTTGAGTTGCGTATTGTGCCTTTTTCCTTTACCACTATTTGTTTAATAATTTTAATGGAACCGGAATCGGAACCGGAATCGTTAGGCGGAACCGGAACCAGAACCGGAACCAGAAAATTTCTCACGATTCCCAACCCTACTCCAGACTAACCCACATCACTTAGACATGTTACTTTAAAAAAAAAAAAAACTGCTATTTTTATTTGAAACTTAGTCTGATGGAAAAATACTATTCCAGTTCTTCAAAGCTTCAAACGGATTCAGTGTATTTTCGTTTTGTCATCTTAATTTGGTAATTATTTATGTGAAAAATATTTAGTGTGGGCCTATTTACTTTTATGCTTTTTAAAACGCTGCAGGTGCGTGAACATTTGATAATGTGAACCCATGTTCTGCTGTTGTTGATCTGATCTGTATGCTGCTGTTTGCACGGTAAAATAAACTCGTGAAAAAAAGTGTCTTTTTAACGGGTCACAGACACTTGTCAATGGTATTTTTATTGAATGCCAATTCAATATTATAATCTAATCCGTTATCGGTTAATAGTCGGATAATGAGCAGCGGTTGTCGGTAATGAGCGTCCCTAGTTTTTATACTATGACAAATGTTTGCTTACCCCTAAAACATTTATTTATTACCATTTCATTCTGTTTAAAATGGTGTTTTAATGACTGCACTTGGTCGTGCAGACTTGACGGCTGGCGAGTGACATGTGTGTAAAGCGTGACTTTTGGACCGTGCTCCTGATTGCACGGCTCTGTCAGACCGCTGCGAGCTGCGAGACAGTATCGTCAGCGAGAGAGCCGAGCATGTGCAGGTTTAGTAACAGCTCTCAGTCTCTGGACTCCTGTGCGCACTGTGACCGGGGCCCTGATCAGCACATTAACTCACGCCGCAAGGGCCAAAGGCCTGCCGGATACCAGCAGGGCCCTGCTATCGAATTCCGCCTGTGTCGGCGGGATAGCGATCGACATGCGTTAGCAAGTTAACTCTGGCAAAATGAGCCGGTGGGAACCTGCTTAGTTTGAGCGCTCAATCCGATCATGCGCAGGCCTGCAGAGTGAAAAATTCATCAGGCTCCCGGACATTGAAGCGTCTCACCGTCAGAGCTCACATTAGCCCATCTCAGCCACACTCCGCTTCCTCCGTTAGGGGAAGGGAGAGGGAGCGTGTGTGCCGCGAGCCATGCTCGATTCATTTTGGACATCAGGCTCTGTAATTGCCGCGCTCCCGTTCTGGCAGCGAGAGAGGGCGACTGTAGGGCGGCACGTGTGTGGGGAGGGGTGAAAGGGCTATTTTATCAGCCACAGGCAGACAGGAAGTAACTCCTCTAATTTGCAAATGCAACTTTCAGAGGTAGTGAGAGAAAGGAGGGGTGAAGAGACGACAGCGAGGAAAACAGAGGGGGACAAGAGAAGAATTTCTGAATCCAATTGAGTGCTGGGGGGCAGAACGGAGCAGAGCAGCTGGCCAGGCTAGTAATGCAGTTACTGGGAGGGTGTTTCCATGCGAGGGCCGGTGTCAGGAGGCATCTCACACACACACACACACACACACACTCTTTTGTTTCAGAGGGAGGGACGCTGCTTCTTTACAAGGCAGCGTTTAAGCTTCAGGGCATCTCTTGGTCTGCTCAGCGCCTGTGTGTTTACGATCTGCATGTTCACTGTAAAAAGGTTTTTTGTTGTTGTTGTAAATAAAGATTATTGGAGTACGTTTTCCAAGAAAATACTATTTCAGTCTTTCAACTTTAATTAAATGTGTTACTTGCTGATCCTTAGTAATTACTACTTGCAATTTCTGAGTTAATTGTTCCTACACCAATTTTTTCAGTGTAAATGTAATGCTCTATACAACATATGGCCACTTAGATCCTCATATTTTCATGTTTGCTAATGCAAATGCCACTATTACTCTTGTTCATACTTAAGGGATTGCAATTTAAACAATCCTTGGCATTAAACAATTAAAACGTAGCCTTTAATTAATTTAATTTGATCAAATTTAGGGGAAATTAAAAGTCTTAAAGATAATAAATAGTATGACAAAAGTCTTAGTTATAATTTAAGAGGTCTTCAATTTGAAAAAACATGAATGGCCTAATGTGATTATTAAACTTTAAAAGACGACGACTTTAATAAATGTGAGCGCTGCATGCATTCTTCGCGTGTATTGTTGCTCATTCTACAGGCTCACGATTTAAGAGCAGTTCGCAATCAATGAATTTGTGCCAAGCGATTACTTATGACCTACTTTTGTTAAGTTATGACAATGTTTACTTTATAGTTTTTATTTTCTAATATGCTGTAGGTGGTTGTAAGATTGTGTATTTTATCTTACTCGTCTTTTTTGAATAAGCAGCTGGAAGGTTTGTTTATAACTAAAAGTCCCGTATTATGAAAATAATTTTTGGTTAGACAGTAAACTGTATTTGCCATTTCAAAAAACTCTTGTGGCTTCTCTCTGGGCCTTAACTGATAACATTATTTAACACGTACAGTATATAGTATCGGCACAATAATCCTTTTATTCCTTATTAAACACATTATTTTGCCAGCAAAATCCAATATCAGTCTACCTTAAATTCATATGTATTTATATGTTGGTACAGCAATCAATTTCAGTGTATCTGATTTTTAAACTTTGGCAAATAATCCTGTCCAACACAGACAGGAATGATACTGAAAGTCATGTGGTTTAGGTAAAGCTGTACTATCACTGATTTTCATCTGGTGAGTGATAAAGTGGGTGAAAAATCCCAACGCCTTTCATTGGTGGAATGACCCGAGCTTGTATCTAGAGACCAGCAGATCAAAGGCTCTTAGGGACTCTTTTGACTTGGGCCAGGAAGAAACCACCAACCACCCAGATACCCCAGCAACCGCATAGAACATCTTAGCAATGCATAGCAACAGCATGGCAACCACCCACAGCACCTTCACCAGCCCTCTACTTCACCCTAATCTAAAGTTTGCATTTCTTAGAAGTCTGTAGTCTTTAACATCTGATCCCTTTCATTGAGAATGGCATCTGGTGTATGTGTTCAATGTGTTGTGCATTTCCTCTCTTCCCCCAACCTGTTTACATGCCACCAATTCTTCTGCTGACTCTCCAAATGGATCGGTATGCGCCGACCCAATCAGCTTGTTTTGGATTTGTTTAATTTTAGACCATTAGCATAATTAGGGGCTTATGGGGAAATGTGGTAATTGCATTTTTGGTGAAGAGGACATGTTTCGGTAATGGCTCATTAGGCATGGGTGCATCGGCAGATGTTTAACGACCCATTGACAGGAGCTCGCTTAAGGCCGCACTGTTGCAGCGAAATGCTTCCAAGACTCCTATTTCTTGATTACAGAGGTCGCTTTAATTTCTCACCATTTTGCTAATAGTCCACTTAATTGTTGTTAATTATTTGGAATGAAGTCTTTATGGTCTGTCTGCGCTGCTTCTGTTTTTAGTGACCGTGAATGATGCAGTGTATGAAAAACTACATGTGTGCATTATAGGGGTGTAACGGTACACGTATTCGTACCGAACCGTTTCGGTACAGGGCCTTCGGTTCGGTGCACGCTGGTTTCCGACTGCAATCTTTAACAGTTAACAGTCGGCTTGTTTTAAGCGCGAAACACTTCAATCCAAGTTCCCACACAAACATATTATGTATTCATTCCATTTTATCACGAAATTCAAGTGAAATGCCGTTTTGACGCTCTTTAATATGGCGTGACTGATCACTGATCACAGGTGTGAACACGATCGATCATCTCTTCCTAAAGAATAAACATGAATGAACATCTGAAGATATGTTGAGGATGCATTACAACTTACTGTCACGTTTCATATGTGGTGTCATTGCTCAATCAGTGTTTCAACGGCGGAAAGACCTCAATATAACTGCTTGTAAACTAAACAATGTCACATTTGTAGCATCACATTTACCTCAGGCAGTCATTCAGTGTCCACAGAATTTTATTCACTAGAAGAATCAACTCTTTCACTAAATATATGCACAATATTGGCCTATATATTCATTATATTCTACTGAACCTGTTAGTGATGTCTTGATTATTTCATGTATGTTTAAATAAACCTGTCATGAAAATGACAGACACTGTGTATAAATGATTATATTTCAACAACGAATTGGAGAAAAAACTATTTTATGATTAGATTTAGAAGTTATTGCAAAAACTGCCTCATGTGAAGTTTACATGTTTGCGTACTGTTATTTGAGTGTTGATTATTATATCTAAAAAATAAATAGCAACTGAATTTAGGCTAATAGTTTGGGCTCTGTTGTTAACCTTTAATATTAATATGCAAGTAAGGGCTTACTATATAGTTTACAGCAATATCTTCAATAAAGATTAAAGGGATTAAACAGTTTTATTCACCTTGAGAAAAAAAAATAGCTGCACCTTTTTCTGAATATTGATCTAAATGGTGTGTAGACTACTAGTGTAGATAAAGCAATATTTAGAAACAGGTGCAATTAATAAAACGGAAGAAACACAAGCACAAACTTGTAATTGTATAAAAATTGTATAGTTTATTTGCATATAGTTTTATATATTAATAATGGGCTGTTCATCAACTGATCACATGCCGTCTGAGTTTCCAGTGTTGACAGCTCCATAAAATAGCCTACTGGAAGCACTGCAGTTTTACTGTACTTTTAAAATACTAAATAAATGAAAAGTACAATACACAAATAACAAGTTACTTCTTCTGTTTCTGAACAAATAAAGCAGTAATTGATATCATAAATACACGAGCCTGGTTTTTGTTTGAATTGTCAGAATCTATCGTAAATAAAAAAAATCACAAACATGAATAATTTATAATTTAATGAATACATAATTCAATAATAAAATAATTGTATATATACAGTTTTTTTTTTTGTGTAATGCAATTTTATTTCAAACGAATGAGGGAAATAAAGTGGTTTGAATCCAAAGAGCTCTAAAATAATTGTATAATGGTTATCTGAAGCTAAAGGCGGCCCACACTCCTGTGTTGATGGTTTCTGTAGACCAATTAAAAATGTTGAGTAGCTACACAAATAATGTTTAGGTTTAAACTGCATCTATCTCTAGAAAAAAATTTAAAAAGTGATTGATTTTTATTGTTATTTTCAAAGATTATTAGAAAAGATTATTATAATTCATTATAAAGCTGACGCTATTCCGTTCTTATTTCTCTTGAACTTGAATGAACGAAAAATGAAAAACTTGTTGAAAACGAACCAAAATGAAAATAATTAGTTTTTAATCCATATATTTCACCCACATACTTCTGAGTGTAGAGCTGTGGTTCTCAAACTTTTTTGATCACGCCCCCCTTAAACCTTTAAAAAACCTGGTTCCCCCAACCCCCAACTGAAAGATTTTTTTTAATTGAAAAATGTGCAATGACAAACATTTGCAATAGTTTCACTTTGTTTCACTTTGAAAACGTTCCGTTTTTAATGTCATTGAATCACTGAAAAAATATAAGTCAAGTCAAGCTTTTCACAACACAGATTGCTTCAAATCAGCTTTACAGTGATGATAGGAAATTAATTTTGTTTTAGATGAAAAGCTAAAGTAAGTTTTTGCTTAATTAATTTCTTTTGTAAAAACTGATTTCAAAATGTAAAAACGCATGTAAAAATGTATTACACAAAATGAAAACAATAATGTAAATATCATTATTATAAGTGTGAATCAAAAAATTAAAAGCGCATTTAAAAAAAATAACAAGCAGGATTTCATCTCTTAAATGTCTTAGTGTGTGTTTTGGTCATAATGTAGACTTTTTTTAAATCTAATTTCAGATTTAATTAATCATATTAATCATAATTTAGATTTTTATGTCATAATTTTTACTTTAAATCCAAAAATGTTTTTAATTTCAACTGTTCATCTCACAATGACTTAGCATGTCATATTTTTGACTTTTTATCTCATTATTTTGACTTTTAAAATCATATTTTTTTACTTTTTATCTAATAATGAGTACATTTAAAATCATATTTTCAACATTTTATCTCTTAATTATGAATTTATGATAATTATATCAGCGGAGCAGTGCTTTCACGATAGCAGCTTGTGATTCTGCTCGCTGAAGAGGTGTTTTTCTATGGCCAGTTACTTCTACACCAGACTTGTTCTGATGGTGACAAGACACCGGTCTAAAGAACGTTTCAGTGGAATTGCCGTTCGGTGGCGCTTTATAAAGGCAGAACGTCAACCCCTATTCATACCTTTGCAATGTTTTTTTCTGCCGATCTCCCGCGCCTCCCCCTGCGTTATCTGTGCGCCACACACTTTGAGATCCACTGCTGTAGAAAGATCTTAAATCTCACAGTACTGCTTCACAAACTAAAATCAGGTTGCCCACTCCGGGGCTGGGTGGTTGGGGGGCGACAATACTGTAGGTGAGGGGGCACAGTGACCAAGGCATTGCCCCATACCAACCCCCCAAATTTGTATATAGTTGTTTTCTGTCAAAAACTGTTCAATTTATAACAACAGTTCAAGTTAGACATTGGAGTTGTATCAAAACCATTATTAGTCCATTGATAAACAGCATTTAGTTCTATTCTAAAATCAGAATTTTTGGAAACACTTATTGAACCAATTAGGAATAAACAATATTTTAGCCAGATGATTAACCGGTCAAGATTTCTTATATTATTTCAAGATTATTGTCATTGCTCAATATCCATGTCCATCTACCAACAGCTGTGTCGATGGATAGCAGACATTTTCTGTTTCCAAACAATCTTTTAGTAAATTTTGAATAACTATTCATTAGACAGTATCTGCATTGACCCATACCGGTCAAGTAGAAACCATTCATACTGGTTATATTTTTAACTTCCCCTTGCTGAATGTATAAGACTTTACAAGTTTGGCAACTAATAGTACCACATCTCTGAACCTGATATTCAGATTTCCTCATATACAACATTAAACAAATTATTGCAAAATATTACTGGTGCTTCAACATTAGAACTACACATTAATCAGACTCTCAGCGCCCATGTATTTCATGTTCCTTGGCAAAAATGAGCTTCTGAAAACTGCATTTCCTACAAATGTATGTATATTTTTATGTAAAATGAAAATCTGTCCAATTTTCTGGCAAAAGTCAATTTGTTTAAATGATTGAAACATAATGAACCCAATTTCTGCAGCTCATTTGACTTCAGATTGAAAATTCCCAAAATAATTTCTGGAGTTGTTATGTACTAAAATAAATGTAGTCTTTTCTTTCTGGAATTGTTGTCGGTAGCTAAGAACACATACATGTTTGTGAGATTGAGTCATACTTTTTTTTCTATGAATGTTTTTCTGTTCCTTCAGTATGTCTGCACTGTATAAATGATTATTGTTTGTTTTTCTCCGACTTAAAGCCCTTGTGAGTTATGTGACTAATGTGTACAATTTTTTTGTGTCAGATTTATTGATGCATTTTGCCTCTGGTTGGTCATAGCTTCGTCACTTGGGAAACGACGAAGTGCACATTGTGTGGTCGGAGCACACGCGGGATTACAGACGAGGAATCATTCCCACCGACTTCGGAGATGTCCTCATCATCATCTACCCCATGAAAAACCACATGTTCTTTGTTCAGATCATGAAAAAAACTCAGGTACGTCCCCCATCGCGAAGATAATGACATTACATTACATTACATTATAAACCACGAGCGTCCACCATAACTTACCAGATTTTCGTATATTACATGAAATGCCTCTCCAGAGGCGTCTTGAGATCTTCGTCAGGATGCGCGATGTTTCGTTGATTGTCAGGATATGTGGATTGTGGCTGGATGGCATCTCTTCCTGTCTGTTCTCTGAAAGCACTAATGCTCAGAGTCCATTACTGCACTGTCGGCACGCCACTCTCATCGCGGTCAAGCTGCCTTTCATCTTCCTCCTCCCGCATCTGCCACTAGATCCCCAGAGAAACCAAGCGTGCATCATTTGTAATTTCTCGTAAACACGTCACCTCTGCGAGCCTCGACTGCTGTGTGTTGAGTGGCCTGGTTGCTGTCAGATGTGTGCTTCCTGCACCATGTCACCGGCTGCAATTAGTGAAATTCCCTCAGCTGTGTCACTGTTATCTGCCGTTCCACTCAAATAACTCTCATGTCATCCACTCGATAAATGCAAGCCTTGGCAAATGGAAGTACTGCATTATCCATCGGCTAGATTCGGCTTTCCTGCGCATTGATTTTTTTCCCGTCTGTTTGAGACTTCATGTAAATTGATTTAATGTTTAAAACACAATGTCTCTTCATTCTTTGCGCTCTCTCTCGACCAGGTTCCTTTCTTTGGGCCTCTGTTCGACGGGGCGATAGTGACTGGAACGCTGTTGCCGAGTCTGGTGCGGGCCACGTGCATCAATGCAAGCAGGGCCGTGAAGTCTCGCCTGCCACTCTACCAGAGTTTGTATCCTTTCACATTTACGGTGAACTGTCGGATCACTGCATTCTAGTATCTGTATGTGATTTTGGTGCTAACTTTGTACCTGTAGAGAAAACACACTATGAGTGCGTCTCATTCCCTGTAGTTCCCTAATCATTATATCGTAAAAATGACTAAATATTTGGACACTGATGCCTCAATAATCTGCGACACCATTATTGGGGTTGTGTTTATCAACATTATTGCTGTATAACACGGCATGAGCGATTCTTTTTTGGCATCATTTGTTGTTCTTTGTTATAGCTGTTAAAAGTACAGCTCGTCATGCATGCAGCATGTGTGGCGAATACAAGGTGCCATTTTCTGGTAAGTAAAAATATGCTTGCTGGTGTATTCTGGGAATTTTTAGAAAGCAAATGTTTTATTGCATTAGAATGATTTGACAACGAGATGTCCCTAGAAATGCCTGGGTGGTGCGTATTTTCTATGGAACTAGGCAGCCGATTGAATCAGACCCGCTATGTAATTATTACAAATCAATGGCCAACTTGAGTCTGAAATGTGGAAGACTTATCAATAATTCAGTGGCCAGGAATCAACTGTTATGCTTATACTATTACTAAATGTATATTTGTCTCATAGCTTCTTCATCTGAATGCTTAAAACGTATTCTCTTCTCCACCGATTGAGTATCTTGCTTAGAAACAGCGCAAGCTGCCATGACTAGTTCGAAAGTGTTTGGCAAGAAGTGAAGTAATGTAATACGTCAAGTTGTGTAGTTGTAAATAATAAATCAACACTCTTGGAAAGTGTGCCAACCAATTGTACCTGCCGTTGGTATATGTGAAAATACAAAGTCAGTGGCAATTATCACAAAATGAACCTTAAAGGAATGTGACACAAAACAGAGGTCATTACTTTGTGATAATGATCAGCTGACTGCAAATTATCCCATTTAATACATGACTAAATAAACAAAATAAATTAAATATGGGCACAAAATAATGATTTGAGGCAATATCATTATGATATGTGAGAAGAAAGAGCGCGGAGGGATACGAGAGATATGCAGCTAGGACAGCTACCATTCAAAAGTTTGTGGGGGTTGGTAAGATTTTAATGTTTTTTTAATCAAATCTTGTCCTCGACAAGGCTCCATTTGCTTGTACTATAATTTTGAAGAATATTTTTAAATATTATTACAATTTAAAATAACTTTTTTATCTGGATATATTTCATTACTCATTGTCATTTCTCAAGTGTCACAAACTTGATCCTTCAGAAATCATTCTAATGCCAGTTTGCTGCTCAAGAAAACGGTTGTGCTGCTTGATATTTTTGTGGAAACCATGATTCTTTGAGTTCAAAAGAGTAGCATTTATTAAAAATAGAAATAAGATGGGAGAGCATGTAGTATATCAGTTGCCTGGCTGCATCGATTTAACAGATTTTCCAATTTTGTTGACCAATCTGGTATTCCCTTAGCACTGTGGAATAAGTTTGCACCTGTAGCGCTATGGAGAATAGATCATACTGTAAGTAGATATTGCTGCATCATGCCTGATTTTGAATTCTGCTCTTTCCTTTCTGGAATGATATTGCGTCAGTATGATCATTATTTGTGTGTGGGTGTGGGTGACTGTTAATTGTCTCTTGTGAATAGGGTGTGAAAGGCCATTAAGGATATTCTGCTTTCACAGCTTACTGCAATGACTTGATCTGTCTCTATGAATAATTGATCTGCTTTGGGTGCTGCTTCCACACCACTGTCTCTTATCTGTCCGTCGCATCTGCTCAACAGTCACCTCTTACATTCACACATAAGTGCATTCTCTCTGTGTGTTTCGCTCGCTCACTCGTTCTTTTTGTGTCTTTCTGTCTCTGTTTGTCTTTCCATTGCCCATCTCTTCTCTTTGTCCAAGTTCACAACACAAGCCCAGTTCCAGTTTTATGATCAAATCAGATTTTTTTGTTGTTGTTTGTTGTTGTTGGTTCAAGTTTGTGACATTTGATATGTGTCCCATGTCAGACATTGGCTTGAACAGACGGTGCTCCTGCACTGACCCGCATACATAAAACAACAGTGATTAATTATGAGGGTAAAGAGGCGGGGGCAAAATCTTCAGGTTGGCATTAAATGAAAATTCACATGATCTATTTTCTATATGCATTGATCTTAATATAACTGAGAGTTTGTGCTTTTATTAGATTTTTTTATATATATTTCTACATAGCTTAAATGTTTTATTTTTTTATTTTTTTTCGGTTCGTAATTTTAGTACTTCCAAGTTTTCTTAGTGGCACCTCATCATTGATGCTTTTACTTACACTATTGTCTTCGAGAACTTCAGGATTCACACTGAAGTCTCATTATGAAAAATCTGATAGATATATGTGACCCGTGCTGGCAAGATGAGTAGGAATGTGCAGCTACAGGTAAAACAAGTGGGAAAATGCCCATTTTGGTCGAATTTGAGGTTTTCACAGAGGTCATTAAGCCCTCCTCTAGCAATCCCAATGCTCAAAATAGCAATGAATCATCTACAAGTATCTTTATTTGTACGTTTTCTGAGAGGAGTACCTTTCCCTTGTCCATGAAAAATGCTGTTTTTCTCTGCTCGCTTCCGGACAACTGGCGTTGCACTTCTCCTCAGCATCAGTTTGGTATTTTTTTTAAAGGGTAACTAAACCCTAAACCAACTTTTTTTAGTTAATGATCTGTAATACTGGGGCTTTATTAATGCTGTTCATTGATTCGAGTAAATGTTTTGACATTTGAGTATAAAGTGTTTTAATTCTATAAAATATGGTGTAAAACCGCCAAAGTGCTGCCCTCTTAAGGTTGAACGGTGGCTACTGCAGTTGAATTTTCCTATTGGACGTTGTGGTACATCGTGACGTAGGATGGTACCTCCAACGGCTCTCTACCCACGCCCCTGGCACGAGCTCACCACGCCCTCAGAAATGTTTTCCCCAATCACATGATGAGAACGGCTTCACTCCAGTATGAACTGTCATGTTACATGAAGTAGAAACATTATGAATGAAACTGACTTGACGCAGTTTGAGCAGTGGCTCGTATTGATAAGGCTCCGGGTTTGTGTCTACAGACAATTCACCCTCCTCCACTTCAGGTGAAGATGGGGGAGAATGGCCGCTCTGTTGCAAAGCTGGCGTCACTCCAGTCATTCTCCATCTTTGCGACTCGCGAGTCAGACAGCTGTCAATCAATCCGTCACTGTGGGTCTCAGGTGCACGCCCTCCGCTCAGCCCCGCCCTCGGTTCGTCCCCTCTGTCTCCGCTGGGCTCTGCCCACTTTTCCAGCATTTTTCAAAATTTGCCAGTGGATGGAGTTAAGCTCTGAGCTGGGGTTTAGTTACCCTTTAAGCGCAGCATTCTATTTTTGTGAATATTCATAGCGAATTCTCAATGACATGAGTCTGAACCAACGAAATGGGATTTTCAAACTCATGCTGATGTAAACAAAACGCTTTACAGTATTCAAAATATCTGTCTTGGCGAATATTCACACAAACATTATCTGTTATGTCTTAAATTAACGTTTGGTTAACTGTTGGGGAAAAACATTGACGTTTTTGGTATCACAATTGTGGTATCATATATCATTGAATATATGTTTTTCCTATAGATACACTATATTGTCAAAAGTTTTGGGACGCCTGCCTTTACATGCACATGAATTTTAATGACATCCCATTCTTAATCCGCAGGGTTTAATATGGAGTTGGCTCACCCTTTGCAGCTATAACAGCTTCAACTCTTCTGGGAAGGCTTTCCACAACGTTTAGGAGTGGGTTTATGGGAATTTTGACCATTCTTCTAGAAGCACATTTGTGAGGTCAGATGTTGGACGAGAAGGCCTGGATCGCAGTCTCTGCTCTAATTGATCCCAAAGGTGTTCTATCGGGTTGCACTGGTGAACAATCATGTTGGAACAGGAAAAGCCATCCCAAAATTGTTCCCACAAAGTTGGGAGCATGAAATTGTCCAAAATGCCTTGGTGTGCTGGAGTGCTAGAGTTCCTTTCACTGGAACTAAGGGGTCAAGCCCAACCCCTGAAAAACAACCCCACACCATAACCCCCCCCCCCCTCCACCAAACTTTACACTTGGCACAATGCAGTCAGGCAAGTCCCGTTCTCATGGCAAACGCCAAACCCAGACTCGTCCGTCGGATTGCCAGACAGAGAAGTGTGATTGGTCACTCCAGAGAACACGTCTCCACTGCTCTAGAGTCCAGTGTCGGCGTGCTTTACACCACTGCATCTGACATTTTGCATTGCACTGGGTGATGTAAGGCTTGGATGCAGCTGCTCGGCCATGGAAACCCATTCCATGAAGCTCTACACACTGTTATTGAGCCAATCTGAAGGCCACACAAAGTTTGGAGGTCTGTAGCTATTAACTCTGCAGAAAGTTGGCAACTTCTGCACACTGTCCATCTCAGCATGCGCTGACCCCGCTCTGTGATTTTATGTGGCCTACCAATTCGTGGCCGAGTTACTGTTGTTCCCAATTGCTTCCACTTTGTTAAAATACCACTAACAGTTGACCGTGGAATATTTAGTAGTGAGGAAATTTCAGGAATGGACTTATTGCACAGGTGGTAACCTATCACGGTACCACACCTGAGTTCACTGAGCTCCTGAGAGCGACCCATTCTTTCACTAATGTTTGTAGAAGCGTCTGCATGCCTAGGTGCTTGATTTTATACAATGTTGGCCATGGAAGTGATTGGAACACCTGAATTCAATGATTTAGAGGGGTGTCCCAATACTTTTGGCAATATAGTGTATCTGGTTTTGACTTGGTGTGTGCCAAATGTTGTGTTATTAGCAGGGATTTTAAGATATGGTTGCTAGGTGATTTTGTTTTGGAACCTACAGAAAATATTAACTTGATTTTTCTCAAAATTGTCTTTGCCGACTTTATCGAAACAGGTGTAGCTCAGTAATTTTTTGTCTGTTTCCAACAAATCATTAGATTTGATCCACATTCAACTGCAGTGTGAAAATGGTCTTGGTTCTCTCCTCTTTCTACTCTCTCTTACAGTCTGCCGCTTCCGGTCAGAACAATGACCTTGTCTCTCGGTCAGATAGACGTCTGTTTTTGTGCAGAGATGAAATCTTCCATGGAGTTTTCTGCTTCACAATGGGCCAGGGTCCCTGCAATCTTCCTGCTTGTTGTGCTTGGTGCTCCAACGTAATTAGTTGAATATTTCTTCAAAGAGAGTCCTCATACTCCCTGTGCAGGCTGATAAAAGCAGGTGTCTCTCTCTGGCCATGCCGCAGAGATGGAGGGGCCTCCAGCGGGCTACCCCATCACTCAGCTCTAATTGGATGGGTTTTGGTGAAATGACCACCAGCGCTTGGCATGGGGCACTGCAATCCACCCTTGTGCCCTGCGCTGTCCCACACCCCTGTGCTCTATTGTCTGTGTTCATATGTGTGAATGCAGGTGAGTGTTCGGAGCTAATCCATGGATCTCTGTCCCGCCCGACTCTGGGATTATGCTTTTCCAAAGGGCTTAGTTTGAATGGAGAGTCTTCACTCCTGCTGACACCTTTCACGTTGCGCATAATGCGTCGTGATTTAATGATTCATCAGCTGCTGCGAGTTTGAAGTGGGTCATGCTGAAGCCATGTGCAGGGAAACTTAGGATATTTTACAAGATCAATAAAGGAAGAAAATTCATCTTCAGCTGATACAAGAGGCTTTTGTTCCTTCGTCTTCTCATTATTTGTATTGCTGAAGAGCATAATAGGTCCTTTTAAAGGGATTGTTCACCCAAAAATGAAACATCAATCATTATTTACTCACCCTGGTGTTGTTCTAATACTGTATGACCTATCTTGGCCTAAGGTCAGTGTGCCATACACTGTCTCTTCACTTAATTTCTTTCATTCTCTGCATGAAGCCGAGATGCTTTAAT